>NC_134210.1:59495780-59795780 GCF_965140235.1 Caretta caretta
CTACATACGTTTGGGCTAACATGCATGGGAGTTTGTAGAAAGTAAATTAGCCAAAGAAATTTGTTTTACAAATGAAGCTGAATCATACTTAAGAAAAAATTAATTATTGTGTACAAACGATATGTTAATAGGGAGTCTGACTCCACTACCAGGAAAATTGGAATAATTAAAAAATAGAATTGTGGCACACCTAGATTGGGACAAACTTTAACTCAATCTGCAAAGGACAATCAAATCTTTAAATCTACTGGAATTATTTCAGACTGGTGGATAATGTAGATAAGCCTATCAAAAACCTTTGACAAAGTCACTCACAAGAGGTTGCAAAGGAAATTTAATAGTCTTGGGGGGAATGTAAAGTATTGTCATGGGTTACAGAGTAACAGCCGTGTTAGTCTGTATTCGCAAAAAGAAAAGGAGTACTTGTGGCACCTTAGAGACTAACGAATTTATTTGAGCATAAGCTTTCGTGAGCTACAGCTCCGATGAAGTGAGCTGTAGCTCATGAAAGCTTATGCTCAAATAAATTGGTTAGTCTCTAAGGTGCCACAAGTACTCCTTTTCTTTTTGTCATGGGTTAGAAACTGGCTAAGAAAAAAACCCCAAAGCCCTGAAGAAATTGTTAAATTTCGTCCTGGCAGAAAGTGTATACGGCTGAACCCCAAAGCCTAAGAACTTCCAAGGGACCAAAAGAAAGCTAAGTGTATATAATGTTAGTATGTATAAAGACTGAAATAGAAACCACTGAAAAAGATTATATAAATCCACAATACACCCTCCCCTGGAATATTTTGTTCAGTTCTGGTCACCCTCTCTCAAGAGTATGCAGACATCGAAGTAGTGTAGAGATGGGCAATGAAAATCATTAGCATAATTGAGAAACTTCTATTTTGAAGAGAGTGTGAAAATATGTTGTTGGCTTAGTTTATAAAGGAGATGAATAAAAAGGGGATATAGTTAAGGTATACGAAATAATGAATGGTAGACAAAAGGGAAATCAGGCTGTTCTATTTACCTTTCTAATATTACTAGAACAAGTGGGCCTACAATGGTATAATAAACTGTAAATACTTTGTATTCAAGGTATGCTTAAGCTTCGGAACTTATTGCCATAAGATATCACTGAGGCCAAGTGCTCAGTGGGGTAAAGAAAAGGATTTAATATTTATATGTTTCAGAGTAACAGCCGTGTTAGTCTGTATTTGCAAAAAGAAAAGGAGTACTTGTGGCACCTTAGAGACTAACCAATTTATTTGAGCATGAGCTTTCGTGAGCTACAGCTCACTTCATCGGATGCATACCGTGGAAACTGCAGCAGACTTTATATACACACAGAGAATATGAAACAATACCTCCTCCCACCCCACTGTCCTGCTGGTAATAGCTTATCTAAAGTGAGCATCAGGTTGGGCCATTTCCAGCACAAATCCAGGTTTTCTCACCCTCCAGCAGGAGAGTGAATTTGTGTGTGGGGGGGTGGAGGGTGAGAAAACCTGGATTTGTGCTGGAAATGGCCCAACCTGATGCTCACTTTAGATAAGCTATTACCAGCAGGACAGTGGGGTGGGAGGAGGTATTGTTTCATATTCTCTGTGTGTATATAAAGTCTGCTGCAGTTTCCACGGTATGCATCCGATAAAGTGAGCTGTAGCTCACGAAAGCTCATGCTCAAATAAATTGGTTAGTCTCTAAGGTGCCACAAGTACTCCTTTTCTTTTTGCAAATATTTATATGGATATTGAAAATCTCCAGTTTTATTAGATAGGCTTTTTTCTTTAGGGAGATAAACTCTTCTATGTCAGGGCATAGGACAGTCACTAACTGATGGGGGTTGGAAATAAACTTCTCTCTTGGGCAGATTATTCTTCAGTAGCCCACTAATGGGTTTCTTGCATTTCCCTGTACCAAATCTGGTACTAGCTACTGTCAGAGGCAAGACACGGGACTAGATGGACCACTGCTCTTATCTGTTATGGCAATTCCATTGTTCCTACATTTCTAATGCAAAGTGAATTCTCTAGTTGATTTTAAACAAGCAATGTATGCAAAGCATTATGGAAAAACAAATCCCTTCTTCCAGTCTCAGAAAAGACTCCAACCTGCAACTTATGACTTATGTGGTGCTGTCTTCTGGAGCTGCATTGGAAAGGGAGTGTTTCTATATATCGGGGGCAGTGGTGGTGTAAGGTGGTGTTGGTAAGGAGACAGGCCACTTCTTAAACCTTCTAAAGACCCTGTGAATCTGTTAGAGGCAGCAGCTCTACCTGGTGTCCCCATTTCTGTAAAAGGAAGATTGAGGAATTGTCATATGGTGCCTTCTGAACACTCTTAGGAGGGGAGCAGCTGGCCCTGAAAGGTACCTAAGAGGTAGGGGTGCTGGAACAATTATTATTATGGGAATGCTGAGAGCCATAGAACCAAACTGTAAACCCTGTATATAATGAAAACCACTTCAAGCCAGGGGGTGCTGTAACATCCCCAGCACTGCTAGTTCCAGAACCTATACCAAGAGGTGAAGTTCAGGCTACCACGCATACGTGAGAAGAAAGCAAAAGTTTGTAGGAAGAGAGAACCAAGATGGTTGGTCGTTTATTGGTAGGAGAGAGGCCTGAGGGTAGATATGGCTGTTATATATTATTAGATACAGCAGTAAGATCCAAAGGTGGTGATTAGGGGAGGGGTCTACCAAGAAGAGAAGTACAGATTGGGTATTTCTGGAATGCAATATATATCTTGCAAAAATCTTGTGATGTTTAGACCTCCTCCTGACCAAGAGTCCCAAAATTGGGCTACCTTACATTTTAGTTCCTGTCAACCAAAAATTGACTAACTTTTCTCTAAAAAGAAGCTAATTTGGACCCAGTTCCTCCTAATCTGAATTCCTCAGAATTTGACATGGGTGGAGTCAGTTTGGGGGCATTTTTTGTCTCTAGTTCAAACCTGTCTGCTGTAAATAATCTACACATACGGTACCATCGACCTCAGTGGAATTTGCACTAGCATAAGAGGCTGCATATACAGATCCTTTTGCAGGTTCAGGGCCATAGATAGCACCTAAAAGTTATCCTCTGAAGTAGGAGTGAAGTGAATTCACAACAACACATGAAGCGCCAACCATAAGTGGCACTAATTGGCATTCTTGCTGGCAGTTTCACAAGAGAGCAAGATATGAATAAACAAAGGTGAAGTTCTACTCTTAATTGTAGAAGTGCTCTCTCCAGCTTAAGGTTGAGGCTCATTGGTATGGGGATGCTATGTTGCTCTCTGTGGGTAACTGTTGTGTGGATAATCAGAAGGCTGTTTTAGGCACTGAATTCACTTTAAAGAATGATGTTGCCATATAATATTAGTATTATCAGGACAATACATCAAATTCCCCATCAAGCTCAATCCCATACAAAGAATATTTTTCTTTTTTTCCCCTAAAGTACTTTTAAGCTTGAACATTGGGTATCATGCTTTTGAAAAGAAGTTTGTCACTTAAGCATTGAAAAAAAAAGGCTTTAAAAATGCAAACCATACCAACATCATTAACTTTGTAAAACAAACTTAAAATGGAGCTGTTCTGAAAATTGTTCATGAAGTGTTATAAATTTTGCATAAACATACTTATTGAAAGTATCAAGTCACAGGCAGACAGAAAAGATAAAGTACAATGTTCATATTTTATTTACTAGATCCTCCTAGAAATGCAATCCCTAAACAGGAAGTGACCAGGCTAAGTAGTTACTACTAATAATAAAGTTACATGACAGTCACTGTATTAAAATAGGTTAACAGTCATTAGAAATGTGTCATCAGAAATGTGACGAAAAGAAGAAAAATCTATTTTCTTGTCTTGTTCATAATTGAGTTTGATCCATACCTCTTTGAAAATTACATTGATACATGTTGTTTATATTGCCTCACCTTTTCACTTTTAGATTGACTTAGGTTTTGTGACCTTACTTTGGAACATGCACCGTTCATGTGAACAAATATAGGGGTCATCCAGCCTGGAGCACAATATTTGTGTTGCGTTTTAATAGTTTAATAACAAGGTGAGGAAGAACACTCCAGAGGATTGCTATAATAGCTTTATTGCCTTTTTTGTTATTAAGACCTCTTAAGATAATTGTTTTCAAAATTATAATATGATCTTTTAAGAACTTCCAGTCTGAACACTGATTTATGCTGTCCATGATTCCATTTCTGCTCTGTTTCACACTGTGTTAATTTTCATTAAGTTCATTATGTTTGAGACCTCTTAAGGGATTTATTTAAAATTCATCTCCTGATTAGACACATACTGTATACTTTTACTGCTGTAACAATATCTAATTTTTCCCGAAGATAACAAGATCTGAGTTATGGTTCTAATGCTATTCCTCAGAGTGCCTATATCAAGTCTCTTAGTGATATTAATATGTTGCTGTAATTATTTTTTGATGCATGTAAAATATATAGGATTTGATGAGAAAAGATACATTTAACATAAGTGGGTTAGTGAAGTAAATCTTAGCCAGACGTTTTCATATTATATTTTTCTTTTAGGTACTATAAAGGATTAGATAAACTTCAAAATAAGAAGTCAATATAATTTTAAAGGATTTAGTAAGTCTGTTCATCACAGAGTAAAGCATGTAGATGTTTAATTTACAAAACAGCAGTTTGCAGTCTGGAATAAAGCTTTCCCTAAAGCCATTAAATGTCTACTTGACTTTAATAGTCTTTAAAATAAAAAGCAGCTACACAATAGATGTTTTGTACTTGATAACACAAGTGTGTATCATTATTATCACCTACTGGTAAAAATGTATATTAGACTCATTATCAATAACTGGTTCATGTTTTTATATATAGATAGATGTAAAAAGTATCTGATGGAATGGCAATCTAACAAACAGCACACATTTTCAGTGTTCTTAGGCTATAATAGTCTCTCTCCTAGGATTAGGAATTAACAAAATTAATGCAATGTATAGTATGTGGATGAAATATAGCTTAATTTTAAAGGGGGGGGAGATGGAGCTATATTTTACGATGTCATAAGAAAAAGTGTACATTTTACTGATAGCATAAAACTGTATTATTATTATTATTTGTTTGTGTCTTTAGCCTCAGCTCCTCTCCATGGTTATGTGATGTGTTGTTTGACACTTCACTGATTGTGTACAGTGGAGGCCTTGTAAACACATGTAGCCTTGATGTACAGAAGATCTATTCTTTGAATCCATTTATTCTGATACAGTATCATGTCACACAATGCTTATCACCATAAACTGCTTTGCTTTAAGTCATTCAACAGGTTTATTATTTGAACAGATTTAATAATCATTCTGTTTCAGATAATTGACGTTGGGTATTTTTACTTATTTGACAGGTTTCTTTTTCTATTACGTGATCACTTTAAGGGTTTTGCCATGAATGCAAGTTCTGGAGAGGCTGTGTAACTTGTGGTCTGTAAATCTGTGAAAGACTACTTCTTTCACAGGCAGTTAAGCTCGGCATCGTACACAAATAGTGCACACTGATAATGCCCATTGGGATCTCCTAAGCACCCAGATTTGAGACTTGTGTGTGAACAGAGTTATTTACTTAATTTTTATTATGTGTTTTGTATGATAAGAACAAAGGAAATCAGGTAGAAAGAGCCACGAGTTCATCTAATTCACTTTCTACAAGATCATCTTGTCATTCATCAGCTATATCTATATATATCTTATAACTGACAGCCTATTCCCTATCCCACTCACTCCTTTAGAGAAAAAGCTTTTCCTACTATTCAAGTTAAATTTTTCTTTTAAGTCGTGTAGAAAGCAACCTCTAGCTAAGCTTCCAACTTATCTGTATGTATAAATATATCTTCTTACTTATGTTACTATACTATATCTTATGTTCCATTCTATGCATCCGATGAAGTGGGCTGTAGCCCACAAAAGTTTATGCTCTAATAAATTGGTTAGTCTCTAAGGTGCCACAAGTCCTCCTTTTCTTTTTGAGAATACAGACTAACACGGCTGCTACTCTGAAGCTTAGGATAGATACTAAGGAACTAGCCAGGATAGTCTTTATTTTGACTCTCGGGTCTAAATTAATACTGTGGACACATGCACAGTGTACCTGGTATTACTTGGGGAGATTCTAATTCATTTAATTGATCTGGACACAACAGTGAAATGAGGACTACACATGGATGGATTTTAAGCTGCAGGCTGCAACTTTTATTAAAGTCAAACACAGGGAGGGGTGCTACCTGCCCATCACCCATACTGTGCAATGCCAGGCATTTAAGTGGTTCCAGTGTAGGAGTTACAGGCTCCTATCATATTACCCATAACTCAGGGTAGGCTCTCCTTTGCCAACCCCCCAGGACTTAGATCGCTCTGAGTTCTACCTCACACAGCCCACAAAGGGGACATAGGGTGCAGAAGGATGAGGACCTTGGCCTGTGAGAGCCCCAAGGTCTGACTTCAGTCTGCAAGGGTACAAGGTCTCACCCTCTCCCATGAGCTCAAGGCCATGTCTCTTACCTCTGGGAACTGTTCATTTTATCCTTTTAATTGCACTGGAAACTGGCCATATGGGGTGCCAATGTCCCCAACAACCATGCTGCCTGGTATCACAATTTCTGCCTAATACATTTCTTCATATTCCAGAGCCATATGTCAGTGCCTCCATATGATAAACGTACACCATCATCCCAGAAAAATTTGATCCAATTATAATAAATATCCCTATGTTGAACCACACAAACCCCTGTCTCCAAGAATATCATGGTGACCTCCCTATTCAGTTTCTTCCTAGCCTTGTCCACATGGATTCGGTTTGTGGCTCCCTTCCAGATTTGCTGTGCAAGCATTTCTTAACATACTAACTTAACCTCTGGTCATGGTTGCCTAATCAAGCCATCATCCATCTGGATTCTGTCCTTTAAATTAACTCCCATGCAGCCCCTGAGATTGTTCTCCCAGTGGCTAATAACCAAGGTGTGAAGTAGGTCCGTGGTGTTTGTCAATGAGTGCAGAAGTGGCATGAGCTCTGCATGCCTCTTCTTCTGAACCACTGGATGGAAACAGCTTTGGCCCTGAAGCTCAGCTGAGATCTGCTGCCCTCTTCTGAACCCAACATACTACAGAGAGCCCACAAATAGAGGTTTACCCTTCCCTGCCATCTTTTCTTTGGTGTGGGTGTTGGTCTTGATTGCCAGTGCCCTATCAGCACCTGTGAAACTGCTGACATTGCTACCCTGATCCTGAAAGAATGTGTATCATGTTTACTTGGGTCAAGACCTCAGTAGAGCAAGATTTTACTCAGTACTGGGGTGCAGTGGTATCTCATCAAGAAGATGCCATGAATAGTGGGCCTGTCCGCTGCCTTGGATTTCTAATAAGGCTTTTACTGCCTTTATGGGGCACGGGCATTCATCTGCCCATTCCTGTTTTAGAGTACCTTAAGTGCAGGGATACTGCTCCTGTATCCTTTTGACTTCTTCAGTACCACACCCAGGGGAGTTATGCATAATTCTGGCATTGGAAGGCATGGGAAGAGGCCTGCCACTCTCCCTGCTGCCACTTCCATGGTGAACTTGCCCTCACTGTACACTCAAAACCTTTAACAGACTTCAAGTTTTCTACCCAGGGAATATCAGTGTTTCTAGTAGGGCAGGGCTGGGTCCTTCTAGTGCTCACAGGATAGCACCATTACTACCTACACCCTGACTCCCTGGTGCCTTGCCCTGAGGGATGTGAGGAAAGGGACCAGGCATTCCACCTGGCCCCCTCAGAATGGCTCCTGGAGTGGCATGCACGGGGCTTCTGGCCTTCTCCCTCAAGCCCTTCTCCCTCAAAAATGGGAAGAGAAAAGTGATGGGGAACCATGGACTCCCTTCCCATCAGTGGTGGGGGAGAGACATGGTGACAGACCTGGCCCTGGCAGCACGACTCAGGGAACAACAGGGACTCCACCTGGCCCCTGCTCCAGGTTAAATCACTGTAGCTGGAGGATGTGGGTAAATCAGCGTGCACACACACACACCCACACCCCAGAAGAAAGATAGGATCTATGAGCTACTTAGGCAAGTGTTTCCCGCCCTCGCTGCTGTGGCTGTCCCCATTTACTGCTGTCCCAGCAAGTTCCCCCGCTAATTGAAGTGGGTGGGTAACAGTTTGTTAACATTTCTGAGCAACTCATGGCAGACACACAAATGTCAATGAAGTTTACTCATCTTTACCCTACTTTGGGGCAGTTTCCCTGGTGTCTTCTGAGAGCTCTGCAGTAGTCTCTAGGCACAAAGCTGCCCTAAAATTGGTGAACCTGGCCAGTGGAGGATTCTTCCCTGTGTATCTCCCTGGCTATCAGATTGACCCCTTGACACCATAGAACTGCTAAACATAAATTAGAATAGTCCCTGAGGTATCTCTAGATTTCCCTGGGTGTGGTTGATCCCAGGACTGGGGAGCTGCAAAGGTGGCTTAAAGCTACTTTTGCAACCCCATTTGCCTGAGCTGCACTGAATGCATCTTGGATCTGTATGTGATTGTAGCCTTAATGTCCCTTTGCTATAGGTACCTATTAGGACAGCCATGGCAGATTTTGCTCCCTTTGGTAACCTTACAAATCCTTTGTGGGACCCAATAATTGCTTTTAAGAAAAGGTTACCGTAAGTCATAATTAAGTATATTTGTTAAATAGGGATCATTATGCACACACAGAGATAGACTGTGAGAACCTTAGCTGCAACAGTACCTCTGGTTTATTACATTTTTAACTAGTGGGATGTAGATGGTAACACATTGTTTATGCAAAGCGCATGTCAACAATAGTGTAGATGGAACCTTCAATGGTTCATTTCACAAGTCCAGCAGTGCCTTTTTGTTTTCCCTCTTCCACAACTGCATTCAATGTACATGGAATGTGACTAAATGGGAAAGTTGTTTAAAGGGAACAACAGTAGACTGCAGTTCCATTTGCTATATGCAGAGGTTTTGGATGACTATTTTCTTACCTGATCCAGGAAACTATGGAGTCCAGCATAACCACAGCTCTCTATGCTGCAGGGAAATGGGCCTGAGCTGCTCAGACTGGATACAACTCCTCCCTCTCCACCAATTTGAAAAGTTCATATCTGGATCCCAAAATGAGCTATTAAGGAGATTTTAACAGGAATGCCTAATCTGAAACACCTCAATCACTGGGGAAGTCAGGATGCAGCTCCTATGCTTTTCAAAGTTTATATCACACACAGACTGCGAGGGTGTTGCAGTAAATAGGAAAAGGTAGTGTGTGCATATCTCTGATAGCTGTTATTTATGTGAGATTAGTTAAATATTTGGTGTGGCAATAACCTTACTTCCAATCATAGAATTGGAAGGGACCTTGAGAGGTCATCTAGGCCAGTCCACTGTACTCAAGGCAGGACTAAATATTATCTAGACCATCCCTGAGAGGTCTTTGTCTAACCTGCTCTTTAAAATCTCCAGTGATGGAGATTCCATAACCTCCCTAGGCAATTTATTCCAGCGTTTAACCAACCTGACTGTTAGGAATTTTTTCCTAATGTCCAACCTAAACCTCCCTTGCTGCAATTTAAGCCCATTGCTGCTTCTCCTGTCCTCAGAGGTTAAGAAGAACCATTCTTCTCTCTCCTCCTTGTAATATACTTTTCTTTTGTTCTAATTCTGGAACATCACAAGACCTTTTAAAAGACTTTTTAACCTTGGATTTCATAAATTGTAAAATAGTCTTGTCATGATACAATCTAATATTTGAAAAAGTAAGAGTTTAATATTGACTTCCAGAGAGTTTTGAATCAGGACAGCCGGGGGCCATCTGAGGCTGGAGTAGCAGCAGGAGGAACAAGCACAGGCTGGGGCAGCCCGTCGCAATTACCAGACTGGGAATTCTCCCAGCCAGGTAGCAATGTTGAACAGACTGGAGTGGCTGCTTCCTTTAGGAGCCTAAATACCTGCCTTGGATTAGGCCCTTGGATTGTCTGGATGATGCTTTATTGGCATGGGACTTGCCAGGACTTGCCAGGGACTTTATTGACAGGACTTGCAGATGATTACCGCAGATGCCTCACCAGCTGAGGATTCAAGGATAACTCATGGCTCAGAACATGAACCAGCTTAGGCTCAGGAATGTCTCATCATGGTTTGCCAGTGCCAAGTGCAAGTGGTCTTTCTTCAGACAGTGTGTCAAGGCTCTGTGCAGTGGTTTGATAACAGAAATACTATTTCCATGTATGGTTTTAGGACCTGATAGAGAACCACTGAAGCTTTGCCATTGACTTTAGTGGTTCAAGATCAGAACCTTAGATCAGTTCCAAGTGGCAAAAACCCCATCACAACTGGTGCTCATATTGGCTGTTTCGGCAGGGTCGATGGAGTGGATACTGACCCACTCACTCTTGGAAGATGTCTGTCCTCTTTCATATTGGTTGGATAGAGCAGCACCATTGCTTCTGTTGTACAGATATGCGCTTTTAAAAAAAAAAGTTTGCCAGCTCTGGAGACTATCTGTTTCCTTTCATGAGCAATGTATTAAATCAATTAACAAACTAGATATTACTTTTCTTGGTTATTAATTGTTAAAGACATAGGATTGCTGCAATAAGTTGTAAATGGTGAATAGAAAGGAAATGATAAATGATAATGTGCAGCACCCTGCATCCTTTATTATGTGTCTATATTGGCTATTATATGCAACTCAAAACAAATAGCCAGAAAAGCCCAAAGAGCTGTCAACACCAAAAACAATTCTTCAAACAGAACTATTTTTAAACAGCTTTCCACACTCCTATGGTTTCTCACTTCCCTTATTTCCATCTCAGACTCCTCCCACAATTAATTAAATCTTATCCCAGCCATATAGGAGAAATCCTCTTCAAGCTGGTTAAACCAGCATAACAGCTGCATTGTGCCACAGAAGCACTGCAGAATAGTCACAGCAGTGGTTGGGACTGGGTCCTAGATGTTACTAGTGTAAAAGGCATGATACTCATGCTACTTAAATTTTTTCTTTGGAAAAAAAATATATGCTATTACATTGCTTGTAAATATGTTCAGTCTTTTAGTTATGGTATTGAACATAACGAAGTGGAGAAAGTTCCAGTGAAACATATTACTATTACTGGGTAGAGATGAATAGTGTGCCTGGAGCTGGGCTGGGTGATCCTTCGGTAGAGCAACAGCCTCTAGCATTGTTACAGCCTGCATTGATTCTCACAGCATTCTGCATAGGTTAGAGCAGCCCTGAAACTTCTCTAACGTGTATCAGAGGGGGAAAGAAAGGTGGCTCACCTGCCCCTTCTTGGTTTCTGAAGCTGAGTGCAGCTGGGCCCAACTTGAAGATCTGTCCTGTTATGTAACTATCCTTAGTGCAGCTCCATTTTAAGTCCTGGCATGCTTACTGCATTTCATTCAATATGCTTGATCCATATAAAGTAAGTAGAAGTTTTAAAATTGGCAGCTGCAAGATTCATTATTTGGAATCATATGTGTGGGCCCTTCCTTCACAGCAGACCCAGACCCCTATATTAGGGCTGTTGATTAATCACATTTAATTCACATGATTAACTCAAAATAATTAATCATGATTAACTGCATTGTTAAACAATAGAATACCACTTGACATTTATTAAATATTTTGGATGTTTTTCTACAATTTCAAATATATCGATGTCAATTACAACACGAATACAAAGTGTACAGTGCTCACTTTATATTATTTTTACTACAAATATTTGCACTGTAAAAATGATAAACAAAAGCAATAGTATTTTTCAATTCACCTCATACAAGTACCATAGTGCAATGTCTTTATCACGAAAGTGCAACTTAGAAATGTTGGGGTTTTTTGTTACATAACTGCACTCAAAAACAAAACAATGTAAAACTTTAGAGCCTACAAGTCCACTCAGTCCTCCTCCTTGTGCAGCCAACTGCTAAGAGAAACAAGTTTGTTTACATTTACAGGTGATAATGCTGCCCACTTCTTAATTACAATGTCACCATGGCACTTTTGTAGCTGACATCGCAAGATATTTATGTGCCAGATGCGCTAAAGATTCATATGCCTCTTCATGCTTTGGCCTTCATAGAATCATAGAATCATAGAATATCAGGGTTGGAAGGGACCTCAGGAGGTCATCTAGTCCAACCCCCTGCTCAAAAGCAGGACCAATCCCCAATTAAATCATCCCAGCCAGGGCTTTGTCAAGCCTGACCTTAAAAACTTCTAAGGAAGGAGATTCCACCACCTCCCTAGGCAACGCATTCTAGTGTTTCACCACCCTCCTAGTGAAAAAGTTTTTCCTAATATCCAACCTAAACCTCCCCCACTGCAACTTGAGACCATTACTCCTTGTCCTGTCCTCTTCTACCACTGAGAATAGTCTAGAACCATCCTCTCTGGAACCACCTCTCAGGTAGTTGAAAGCAGCTATCAAATCCCCCCTCATTCTTCTCTTCTGCAGACTAAACAATCCCAGTTCCCTCAGCCTCTCCTCATAACTCATGTGTTCCAGACCCCTAATCATTTTTGTTGCCCTTCGCTGGACTCTTTCCAGTTTATCCACATCCTTCTTGTAGTGCGGGGCCCAAAACTGGACACAGTACTCCAGATGAGGCCTCACCAATGTCGAATAGAGGGGGACGATCACGTCCCTCGATCTGCTCGCTATGCCCCTACTTATACGTCCCAAAATGCCATTGGCCTTCTTGGCAACAAGGGCACACTGCTGACTCATATCCAGCTTCTCATCCACTGTCACCCCTAGGTCCTTTTCTGCAGAACTGCTGCCTAGCCATTCGGTCCCTAGTCTGTAGCTGTGCATTGGGTTCTTCCGTCCTAAGTGCAGGACCCTGCACTTATCCTTATTGAACCTCATCAGATTTCTTTTGGCCCAATCCTCCAATTTGTCTAGGTCCCTCTGTATCCTATCCCTGCCCTCCAGCGTATCTACCACTCCTCCCAGTTTAGTATCATCCGCAAATTTGCTGAGAGTGCAATCTACACCATCCTCCTGATCATTTATGAAGATATTGAACAAAACCGGCCCCAGGACCAACCCCTGGGGCACTCCACTCGACACCGGCTGCCAACTAGACATGGAGCCATTGATCACTACCCTTTGAGCCCGACAATCTAGCCAACTTTCTACCCACCTTACAGTGCATTCATCCAGCCCGTACTTCTTTAACTTGCTGACAAGAATACTGTGGGAGACCATGTCAAAAGCTTTGCTAAAGTCAAGAAACAATACATCCACTAAAAGAAAAGGAGTTCTTACATCGTACCAAAAGGACTGAAGGTAAAAAATCCATTACAATCTACATACCACACAGACTATGCTGACAGCTTGTGCCTCACGCTCTCAAATTGGTTAGTCTCTAAGGTGCCACAAGAACTCCTTTTCTTTTTGCGAATACAGACTAGCACGGCTGTTCCTCTGAAATACATCCACTGCTTTCCCTTCATCCACAGAACCAGTAATCTCATCATAGAAGGCGATTAGATTAGTCAGGCATGACCTTCCCTTGGTGAATCCATGCTGACTGTTCCTGATCACCTCTAAGTGCTTCAGGATTGATTCTTTGAGGACCTGCTCCATGATTTTTCCGGGGACTGAAGTGAGGCTGACTGGCCTGTAGTTCCCAGGATCCTCCTTCTTCCCTTTTTTAAAGATTGGCACTACATTAGCCTTTTTCTAGTCATCCGGGACTTCCCCCGTTCGCCACGACTTTTCAAAGATAATGGCCAATGGCTCTGCAATCACAGCCGCCAGTTCCTTTAGCACTCTCGGATGCAACTCGTCCGGCCCCATGGACTTGTGCACGTCCAGCTTTTCTAAATAGTCCCTAACCACCTCTTTCTCCACAGAGGACTGGCCATCTATTCCCCATGTTGTGATGCCCAGCGCAGCAGTCTGGGAGCTGACCTTGTTAGTGAAGACAGAGGTAAAAAAAGCATTGAGTACATTAGCTTTTTCCACATCCTCTGTCACTAGGTTGCCTCCCTTATTCATTAAGGGGCTCACACTTTCCTTGGCTTTCTTCTTGTTGCCAACATACCTGAAGAAACCTTTCTTGTTACTCTTAACATCTCTCGCTAGCTGCAGCTCCAGGTACGATTTGGCCCTCCTGATTTCATTCCTACATGCCCAAGCAATATTTTTATACTCTTCCCTGGTCATATGTCCAACCTTCCACTTCTTGTAAGCTTCTTTTTTATGTTTAAGATCCGCTACGATTTCACCGTTAAGCCAAGCTGGTCGCCTGCCATATTTACTATTCTTTCGACACATCGGGATGGTTTGTCCCTGTAACCTCAACAGGGATTCCTTGAAATACAGCCAGTCCTCCTGGACTCCTTTCCCCTTCATGTTAGCCCCCGAGGGGATCCTACCCATCCGTTTCCTGAGGGAGTCGAAGTCTGCTTTCCTGAAGTCCAGGGTCCATATCCTGCTGCTTACCTTTCTTCCCTGTGTCAGAACTCAACCAACTCATGGTCACTGCCTCCCAGATTCCCATCCACTTTTGCTTCCCCTACTAATTCTTCCCGGTTTGTGAGCAGCAGGTCAAGAAAAGCTCCCCCCCTAGTTGGCTCCTCTAGCACTTGCACCAGGAAATTGTCCCCTACGCTTTCCAAAAACTTCCTGGATTGTCTATGCACCACTGTATTGCTCTCCCAGCAGATATCAGGAAAATTAAAGTCACCCATGAGAACCAGGGCGTGCGATCTAGTAGCTTCCTCGAGCTGCTGGAAGAAAGCCTCATCCACCTCATCCCCCTGGTCTGGTGGTCTATAGCAGACTCCCACCACTACATCACTCTTGTTGCTCACACTTCTAAACTTAATCCAGAGACACTCAGGTTTTTCTGCAGTTTCGTACCGGAGCTCTGAGCAGTCATACTGCTCCCTTACATACAGTGCTACTCCCCCACCTTTTCTGCCCTGCCTGTCCTTCCTGAACAGTTTATAACCATCCATGACAGTACTCCAGTCATGTGAGTTATCCCACCAAGTCTCTGTTATTCCAATCACGTCATAATTCCTTGACATCACCAGGACCTCCAGTTCTCCCTGCTTGTTTCCAAGGCTTTGCACATTCGTATATAAGCACTTGAGATAACCTGCTGATTGCCCCTCATTCTCAGTATGAGGCAGGAGCCCTCCCCTCACAGACATTCCTGCCTGTGCTTCCTCCCAGTACCCTGCTTTCCCACTTACCTCAGGGCTTTGGTCTCCTTCCCCAGTGAACCTAGTTTAAAGCTCTCCTCGCTAGGTTAGCCAGCCTGCTTGCAAAGATGCTCTTCCCTCTCTTTGTAAGGTGGAGCCCGTCTCTGCCTAGCACTCCTCCTTCATGGAACACCATCACATGGTCAAAGAATCCAAAGCCTTCACTCCGACACCACCTGCGTAGCCATTCGTTGACTTCCACGATTCGACGGTCCCTACCCAGGCCTATTCCTTCCACGGGGAGGATGGACGAGAACACCACTTGCGCCTCAAACTCCTTTATCCTTCTTCCCAGAGCCATATAGTCAGCAGTGATCCGCTCAAGGTCATTCTTGGCAGTATCATTGGTGCCCACGTGGAGAAGCAGGAAGGGGTAGCGATCCGAGGGCTTGATGAGTCTCGGCAGTCTCTCTGTCACATCGCGAATCTTAGCCCCTGGCAAGCAGCAGACTTCTCGGTTTTCCCAGTCAGGGCGGCAGATAGATGACTCAGTCCCCCGGAGTAGAGAGTCCCCGACCACCACCACCCGCCTCCTTCTCTTGGGAGTGGTGGTTGTGGAACCCCCAATCTCAGGACAGTGCATCTCATGCCTTCCAACCAGCGGAGTCTCCTTCTGCTTTCTCCCCCTAGACATATCATCTGGTCCACTCTCCGCAACGGTACCTGTGGAGAGAACATGAAAGCGGTTAGTTACCTGTGTCCGCGTTGCTGGAACCCGGACATTCCCCCTTCTTCTTCCGGAGGACATTCCCCCTTCATTCCAGAGGACATGATTCCATGCAGATGACACTTGTCAAAAAAATAATGTGTTAATTGCTGGAAATGGCCCACCTTGATTATCACTACAGAAGGTTCCCCCCACACACACACCCCGCTCTCCTGCTGGTAATAGCTCACCTTTCCTGATCACTCTTGTTACAGTCTGTATGGTAACACCCATTGTTTCCTGTTCTCTGTGTATATAAAATGTCCCCACTATATTTTCCACTGTCTGCATCCGATGAAGTGAGCTGTAGCTCATGAAAGCTTATGCTCTAATAAATTTGTTAGTCTCTAAGGTGCCACAAGTACTCCTTTTCTTTTTACGGATACAGACTAACATGGCTGCTACTCTGAAACCTTAATTAAATTTGTGACTGAACTCCTTGGGGAAGAATTGTACATCTGCTCTGTTTTACCCGCATTCTGCCATATAGTTCATATTCTAACAGTCTTGGATGATGACCCAGCACATGTTGTTCATTTTAAGAACAAAATTTAAGAACAAATTTGACAAAAAGCAAAGAAGATACCAACGTGAAATTTCTAAAGATTGCTACAGCACTCGACCCAAGATTTAACAATCTGAAGTGCCTTCCAAAATCTGGGAGGGATGAGGTATGGAGCCGGGGTTCTCGACCTTTTTCTCTCTGAGGCCCCCACAACATGCTGTAAAAACTCCATGGCCCACCTCTGTCACACCAACTGTTTTTCTGCATATAACAGCCAGGGCCAGCATTAAGGGGTAGCAAGCAGGGCAATTACCCAGGGTCCCACAGCACATGGGACTCCATGAAGCTAAGTTGCTTAGGCTTTAGCTTCAGCCCTGGGCTTCAGCCCCATGCAAGGGGGCTTCAGCTTTCTGCCCTGGGCCCCAGCAAATCTAATGCCAGCTCTGCTTGGCAGCCCCTCTGAAACCTGCTCACGGGCCCCAAACCCCTGGTTGAGAATGGCTGGTGTGGAGCATGCTTTCAGAAGTCTTAAAAGAGCAACACTCTGATGCGGAAACTACAGAACCAAACCACAAAAAAATAAAAAAAATCAACCTTCTGTTGGTGGCATCTGACTCAGATGATGAAAATGAACATGTGTCGGTCCACACTGCTTTAAATAGTTATCAAGCAGAACCCATGATCACCATGGATGCATATCCTCTGGAATAGTGGTTGAAGCATCAAGGGACAAATGAATCTTTAGAGCATCTGGCATGTAAAATATCTTGCGACGCAAGCTACAACAGTGCCATGCAAACAGCTGTTCTCACTTTCAGGTGACGTAAGCAAGAAACAGGTAGCATTATCTTCTGCAAATGTAAATGTAAATGTTTGTCTGAGAGATTGGCTGAGCAAAAAGTAGGACTGATTGGACTTGTAGGCTCTAAAGTTTTACATTTTTTATTTTTGAATGCAGGGTTTTTTGTACATAATTCTACATTTGTAAATTCAACTTTCATGATAAAGAGATTGCACTACAGTACTTGTACTACGTGAATTGAAAAATACTATGTCTTTTCTTTTTTACAGCGCAAATATTTGTAATAAAAATAAATATAAAGTGAGCACTGTACACTTTGTATTCTGTGTTGTAATTGAAATTAATATATTTGAAAATGTAGAAAACATCCAAAATATTTAAATAAACGGTATTCTATAATATTATATTAGGGCCATCAAGTGATTAAAACAATTAATCATGTGATTAAATATATATATATCCCCTTATTTGATTTTCAAGTGCTTTCAGATTTGTCATATGTTTTCCTTTTACTATTTTGTTGCTAAGGATAGTTTGATGCCTCATCTGAATTTTTTTCTTTTGTTGCCATAGTTTCCTCTTGTTCTTGGACTTTCTGAAACATTGTGGAGACTGTTCTTCTCTATTGACTTTTGTTCAATATTGTTTTCTTTAAGCGCCAGGTGATCACATTTGTAGTTTAAGAAGGTCAAGACTGTCTGAAATTTGTGAAGTTTCCCCTTTTTTGCTCTGCAAAATACATAATGTTGCATAAGAGTTTCTATTATAAAATCTGTTTTTAGTAGCTTGTAACTTTCAGAAATGTTGATGTTAGGTGAAAGTTTCCAAGCTTGGTTTCTCCATGAAGGAGAAAAATATGTTTGAAAATTGTCATTTGGCATGGAAATACCATTCAAACCCATGTGTTTAAATAAGGTAATCATACCCTCTGTCAAGTGCTTATAACTGGAGAGGGAAACGTAAGTGCAAAATGTTGTTACTAGGCTCACTCTATAGATAGGAAAGTTGAAATACAGATTAAAGTCTACCCTGGGCAGCACTGTATTGTAATGGGTCAGACCTTGGTCTGAGCCAAAAGACTTGGTTTAAAATGTGTAGGTCTGACACAGATTTCTGTGTGGCCTTTGAACAAGTGACTTAAACTCTGTCTACCTGCTCTGTAAAATAAGAAGAATCATGTATGTCCACCTTTGTCCAGTGGTTTGAGAAATCAGATGACAAATTGTTACATATGTTTAAAGTATTAATATTAATATCATTCTCAAGGAAGAAAACTAAGATAAAGAAAGGTGAATGGTATTTTTGGGCATCAGCATGGGGTGGTGTGTTAGGTCTTGGCCTACTTCATCTGTAGTATATTATCAAATTACAATGAACTGCATTAATTTTATATAAATGGCTTTCATGTACTGTGTCATACAAAGTACTACAAGGTGCTTCACATGAACATGTTCCATTGTGTCCAAGTAGTATTTGATCATATAATTAATGACCAGTATTTTCATACACATGCAAAAGAGGCTAAGAGTTTACCTTAACTATGGCTGTTCCTGATTGTGAACTTGATCCTGCTCCCATTGAAATCAGTAGTGTCAAGGTTCCTTCCCCACTCTGAACTCTAGGGTACAGATGTGGGGACCTGCAGGAAAACCCCCCTAAGCTTATACTTACCAGCTTAGGTTAAACGCTGCTACCACCAAAGTGTTACACAAAGAACAGGGGAAGTGCCCACTTGGAAACGTCTCCCCCACAAAAATCCCCCCCAAGCGCTACACCCCCCTTTCCTGGGGAAGGCTTGATAAAAATCCTCATCAATTTGCATAGGTGAACACAGACCCAAACCCTTGGATCTTAAGAACAATGAAAAAAGCAATCAGGTTCTTAAAAGAAGAATTTTAATGAAAGAAAAAGTAAAAGAATCACCTCTGTAAAATCAGGATGGTAAATACCTTACAGGGTAATCAGATTCAAAACATAGATAATCCCTCTAGGCAAAACCTTAAGTTACAAAAAGATACAAAAACAGGAATATACATTCCATTCAGCACAACTTATTTTATCAGCCATTTAAACAAAACAGAATCTAATGCGTATCTAACTAGATTGCTTACTGACTTTTTACAGGAGTTCTGACCTGCATTCCTGCTCTGGTCCCGGCAAAAGTATCACACAGACAGAGAGAACCCTTTGTTTTCCCCCCCTCCAGCTTTGAAAGTATCTTGTCTCCTCATTGGTCATTTTGGTCAGGTGCCAGCGAGGTTATCCTAGCTTCTTAACCCTTTACAGGTGAAAGGGTTTTTCCTCTGGCCAGGAGGGATTTAAAGGTGTTTACCCTTCCCATTATATTTATGACAGGTGGTAAATCTACAATTGACTCTAATAGGGATGGATCAGGCTTAATTGTACAATTATAAACCTAACATAGGTTTTTGCTGTAAATTTACAATCTATCTAAGGGTTTTGGATTGCCATCCATCACCATCAGAATTTGATAGATTGGCAATAGTGGAATCCTGTGTTGAACTTCCTGGAGTTTCTTGCTCTTCTCCTCTACTGGGTGAAATAAAAGTTCTGCTCAGAGTTTAGGGATTTTAGGAACAGGATAACAGGGAAGTAGCTGATTTTGCAAATATAGTTCTGTTTATAGTAGAAAACTTTTAGCAAAAGAGAAGGTTTTGCAGTATTCCTTAAAGATGGTCAGAATCTGAATGAATCTAATTTACTCTGGAGGTTCATTCCACAACTGTATCTTCTCAGCTGAGAGTGCTTGTTCTGGGCTTTATGATCTGCATCACTGCAAAGGAGCATCAACAGATGGAGATGATCCTGACTTCTCTTAATATATTCAGTGTTCATACAAACTACTTAGTGAATATTTATAAACAAATTATACTCTCTCGGTTATTTGCAAACTTCAGATATTTTCATTTTACATTATACTCCCTGGTTCTTTGGGGCAGGGACAGCTTTTTGTTCTTTGCTCTTTGTTGGGACAATCAAGTTCTGGTTCATGACTTAGGCTCCCTAGGTGCTATGACAATAGAAATAAATAATAAAGAGAATAACAGATTATTCATTCTTTGTCATCATGTACCTTCTGGTATGATTTTTTTTCAGATGAGTAGTTATTCATTACTAAATTTGTGAAACTTTCAGGTTTCATTAATATTTTTATGACTACAAGAACCAAATCCAATGCTGTTTTTTTATTAGTTAAGAAAATATTTGTGGCTCCCAGTTTGTGTTATTTGACCATCTCTAAGGCACAATCCCATCAGAATCACTGATTTCTATGGGAGTTGGATCAGCCCCCTAACTTTTAAGCATTGTATGGGCTTCTTGCCCCAAGAATAGCTGATATCCTGTCAGTTTTTTGTAACAGCTTTCAGAAAAACTGACTGGAGAGGAAGCTCCCAGTCTTTAAAGTTGCATCAAAATGGTGCCTGTGGTGCTTCTTCAGTGATTGCATGGGAGAAACACTGTAACTATCTTCTTGAGCAAGTCTCCCTACCAGAAATATTCCTACAGATTTATTAATGACTTCAGAACTTCAAAGCCACTGGTATGGTTTATAAATCACAAGAAGAAATATATGTTAGTGCAGATTTCTCTAGGCATGCCCCGTCTGCATTGCTGTACCCAACTCTGATGCTCAGGTTAGGCTGCTGGTGGTCTGAGACTACTGCCTGTCCTGTCCTATCCTAGTGCACATTGACTTACTGCAGTTTCAAACAGTAATAGTTCAAAGGAAACAAGGGAATTTTAGTAGTAGCAGGGTGAACATGCAGCGTGCAGCCTGCTGGAGCACTGTAGATTCATACCCCGGCTTGCCAGGCACTAACTCTTTGTATACACACAAGTCCTTAGAGTGCAAGTTCCTTGGGAGCAGGGACTGCCTTTTTGTTTTGGTTTGTTCAGCACAAAGGAATCATGGTCCATGATGAGGATACATGATAATGTAAATAACATATAATGATGTTGATGATGAAGATTCAAATGACTTCCCCTGCCTTGGTCATGCCTTAGGAGCATAGCTGGGATCACAATCGGGCCTAAAGTATGCGGCTGACTAAACATTGTAGTGTCATTATCCAAGCTGAGCAAAGTGGAAACTGTAAGCAAATAGGACAAAATTGTGACAAGCAAATTAGGTTGTGAAATTCTCTGGTTTCCTGTTCTCAAATGGTGTGACACAGGACAGGATTTTTTAAAAAATATTATTTTTGACTTGACAATGTCCCCTTTTATGTTGTATTTCAGTCTTTCTCCTTTTTTCTTATCAACTTCCTGTGTTTTCCTTTATTTTACCCTTCACCTAGTTGTAGTTTTGCGTGTGAGAATATTGGATACCATGCAAAGCCTTAAAACTGTGCTTCACAAGTTTGCTGAACTTGCCAACCTGTATTCTAGATATATGATGATTGTTGGGTCTGCAGTAATTTATGGTTCAGAAATAATGAAGTTTTGGGCTAGTCATAGGTTCATGCAGGTAGTTTTCATCACATGCATAATGTCCCAAACCATACTTACGCAGACAGTAACCAAACACACGAACTTCATGGGGTTTTTTAGAAGATAAAAAATAAATAGGTAATGTTACTACTGTTGCACATGAACAGTAGCACTACAGTATATCTCAACATGAAAGCTTATTTTATTATCACTTAAGGAAGTCATTACCCTTTTATGAGTGCTTACATGCTGCTTTACAAATATGTCACCACGGTTACATTATGAAAGCAGCATTATATTTGCTAGTGGCATTTTATAAAGCAAGGAAAGTAGTTTGAAAGTAACTTTAAAAAAATGTTCTTATGCTTTCTACCCAGATAATATTTTCCCACATTCATGTTAGCTTCGTTGGGTTGTGAGTGTGTGGTTTTCATTTGTTAAATATAAACTAGCACACGGAAATTATTACAATATTAGCAAGCCAGTATGACCATGATTTAATTATGCATATTAGAAAATTAGCTGGATCATCTTTATTAGAAGAGGTTTTATACTGGTATAAAGGAAAGCTCACTCTTGGCAGCAGTGGTGCATTCATCTTGTTACCTTGTGTGGGGAAGTACCAATGCCCCCAATGAATTGAATGCCATGGGGCCGATCCCTGTGTTTGAACAGCATATAGTTGACATGATTTCACGTTGGAAAGCAGTAAGCAGTTTTTGATACATTTAAATTATATCCTTATATTATTACATCACTTTAGTACATACAAAGGGTCAATCTAAGGTATCCATACCTTATCTAGCTTTCAGGAAAAGATGTTAATACCTCTTGAGTTGTTATTAATGAGTCATTGTGCTTCACGGATTATTCTGCAAAGAGCAGTTCAGTGAAAGTTCTTAAGGAAGTGAACTATTAGTTTTCTAACTGATTTGTCAGTGGCTTGCAGAAGACTGAGAGGCTAATCCTGCAATAATAAGAACAGATTTCTCTGGCAGAAAACAGTCTGTTTCATAGGTTGCAGCTAGTTTGCTGATTTTTTTCCATTCTGTAATTTGTGAGAGCCATAATGTAAATGGTACTGGATTTAACAGTGTCTAAGATTTCCTGTGAAATTTAAAAGTTAATAATGTGCATATGTTTGTCTATATATAACATCTTTGATTTATAAAAACAAGAAACTCTAGAAATTACAGCATATGCTGTAGTTAATAAAACATCCAAATACTTATCCTTATGTATAAAATAATACAGTGTAAATGATGAAGCTATTCTGAGTTCCTGAAATCTGATGTGATTGCATATTGATGGCTGGCTAACTAACCACTTCCTTCATCAAAGAGCAAGATGAGTAACACTGTAGGCAGATTAAAAAATGAGTAATTGTCACTCCTAAAATAGCTGTATTTCAACTGAGGTTGATATTTTATTTTAAGTAGCATTTTTTATTTTAAAGCTGCTTGTTTTCAGAAGATTGATGTAAGATATCGTGTAGAGAGATCAAGTTTATCTGCTATTTCATATAAAAATAGAAGTTCCAATCCAACTGAAAATCCTTAAGCTTGAAGCTCAGATCTTCTGACCAACTCAAAATTTTGTGGAAGTTTAGTGATGGATCGAAACTAACAGACTAAACCAAAACCCTGAATCTGAACCCTCCTGAATTGAGGAGATGTTTGGATCTAGCTAAATGAGAGCATCAAACCAACTCCTATGTCAGATAACTACAAATCTTCTCACACACAAATTTATAACGAGAGTTAACCTTTCAGGTAGCCCAGTGTGTTCATATCTTTGAATGTGTTTACGTTCTCATAGAAGCATATAACTTAGAGATGGAAAATACCATTAATTATTGATTTGTATAATCTTGTATCTTCAGTGAAATATTAATGTCAGTGCATGGTATTTCAGTAAGTTACAATACCCAGGTTAGCAATTTAGAATTTAACTCTCAATGCTTCCTTTCCAAAGGATTCAGAGTAGCAGCCGTGTTAGTCTGTATTCGCAAAAAGAAAAGGAGTACTTGTGGCACCTTAGAGACTAACCAATTTATTTGAGCATAAGCTTTTGTGAGCTACAGCTCACTTCATCGGATGCATTCAGTGGAAAAGTATGGTAACACCCATTGTTTCACGTCTCTATGTATATAAATCTCCCCACTGTATTTTCCACTGCATGCATCCGATGGAGTGAGCTGTAGCTCATGAAAGCTTATGCTCAAATAAATTTGTTAGTCTCTAAGGTGCCACAAGTACTCCTTTTCTTTTTCCAAAGGATGTCTTGCAGACTTCACTCAGAATGTAAATAAGGCCTACATGTAAATCCTTTCAGTACTTACAACTGCCATTGTGCAGTCACTGAGCTATCCCCAATAACTGACCTTGCTCTCAGTAGATGCCCTAAGGTCATAGGATTTCCCCTACAGATTTTAGGATGTGGATATATTAGGAAAGCCTTGTCTTCTGCCCCTGCTAGGGTCACTTACACAGCCTGCTGACATAAATGGAAAGACTCTTTTGACTTCAGTGAGCTGTGGATCCAGGTCCCTGTTGGTTACAAATTGTCCTTCCCAATCAGCTGATTCCAAGAACAGGTTGAGCTAAATCTCAGAGTTCCCTGACCCTTGTGAGTGTTTTCCTATTTAGAGAATGATGTGGACCTGAGTAAGGAATGCAGGATTGAGTCACATGTTTATTCCTTCATGACTTCAAATAAGGAGACCAATCAGTTATAAATTTGGATTCAATCCTGTCTTCATGAGAGCTACAGGATCTAGATTTTCAGTGGAGTGGAGCTCTGAAAACAGGTCAGAGTCAGTCAGTGAGTGTAAACACAAAATCTAAAGCAAGAATAAGAGAAAAATTTTCCGAAGTAAGATGCATAAATTAATGCAATTCCAGATATCCTTAGGGTTCTGTAGCTAATTGTATAGGTTTTATAAGACTACTTCCTCTACTAATCAATATACAATTAGCAATTACCAGAGTAACTGCAATGTACAGTTTGGCATGGTATTTAGGTTAAGTTAACTCTTATGATACAAGACTAAAGTGGGAAATACAAAGATATTCAGATGAAAATATTTAACATTTTCCCAGTGTTTTAAAGGTGAAAAAAAATCATACACTTCTTCAGTGCTCCAATTTTAAAATTTAAAAGTACTTCTACGCTCTGTTTTCAGAGCTCCACTGAAAATCTAGATCCTGTAGCTCTCATGAAGACAGGATTGAATCCAAATTTATAACTGATTGGTCTCCTTATTTGAAGTCATGAAGGAATAAACATGTGACTCAATCCTGCATTCCTTACTCAGGTCCACATCATTCTCTAAATAGGAAAACACTCACAAGGGTCAGGGAACTCTGAGTTTTAGCTCATTTATATATTTATAAAAAAATCTCCCTTCCCTTGGACTATGATCAGACCCTTCCATCTATGTCATTTTCCCTTCAGGGAACCACAGCCAAAATGCTATGGCTGCAGTCAGCATATGTGTTGTAATATGTGTGAGGCTATAGAAAGCCATGCATGAGTGCAGGCTAAGGAAATGCCCTATTGTAATAGCTGTTTTATCCCTTTGTCTGACATACCTTTCCCTGCAACCTTCAACTCAGAATTGCAGCACTTTTTCCTCCTCATCTTTCAATTTCAGGGGAACCTTGAAAATGAGCTCAGCATTCTGCTTGAATTTCTTTCACTCCTTAGGAATAGTTATGCTTGCCCAACTTATCCTGGGCTATTGAATTCCAGCAAACTCTATGATCCTGGCCACTTGTCCTTTTATGCTATTTATGCTCCTACATGATTGACACAATGTAAAATTTATTTCCATGCATATGTATAACCTATAGGCATCAGTTCTGCACCTTAAAGAACAATTCAGTCAGATTTGGGAGGGAAAAAACCAATTTTTATTTGTTTCTATAATAACCTCTAAAAAAAAACTATATTATGACTAATAAGCATTTTCTCCAAGATCTAACTGCCCATGCATTCAGCTCAACAAAGCTTGTAAGATTATCTGTAATAGCACCATCTGGTTACTCGCAGCAATATTACATATAAACCATTGTGCAAATTTGGTAAATGTCAGTATTAAGTGATAATGGTTTACATTGGATGGATGATTATTCATCTGTGTGAAATGACTGCATGATCTCAGTCCCATTCTTGGTGCACAAATATCCGTACAACAACCAAACCATATTCTTAATAGAAAGTATGGGTTGAATTAATATGGAGACAGTCACTGAATTGGGCTTCTCCCCAGCTCCACAATATATGCTGCCATGCCCAGTCTCTTTCAAGGACATTTATTTTCTTAATAGAAGCAAGTAAACAGAAAAACAGTCTTAACTTTCAGGTTTCAGCTCCATCCCTCTAAGGGGCCTCTGGTAGCTTCCCAATTCTGCCCTCTCTCTGGAACAGCAGCATCAGGGCTTTCTCCCTGAGCAGCTGGCTTGTGCTTCAGGGAGCCTATCACAGGACTTAGCACCACACTGCTGTGGCTTTCCCTCCCCAGACACACCCTGTCCCAATCGGTTTTCTTTTTCCTGCTCATTGGAAGTCCTTTATAGGCTCAAGTGTAACTCAGCCCCCATTACTTGACTGGATTGGACTCACCTGTTCTGAGCCTAAGGACCGGTTATCCTGTGGCAGGCCCCAATTCAAGAAATTACATAAGCACTTTATGCATGCCCTTATGCGCTTTCCTGAATTGGATCTTAAATTGCCATCTCACTTTAAGAGGTGGTCTCTCCAAGTAATTAGTCTCTCATACTGGTGGGGCAGTGAAGCAAATGGTGTACTCCCTCCGCTTGTGCTATTCTTTTGTTAAGTGCAGTCATCTTTTCAGTGTTTCAATCTGGCACCTTTTAAAGTTCTAAATTTAATTTTAAAAACCCTAATTTTATTTAAATATTTACATACCCTAAACATAATTGCATAGCCATTTTGAATAATTCATCTACTTCAATAGCATCTTAAAAAGTTTCTGCTCTTACTGTGCTTGTTTTGTTGCTTTTTATATATTGAAAAATGGTCATATAAAATTGTCAAGCAATTTATAATTGCTTTATATTTTAATTCCTCATCTTCGAGACAGACACTTGCTCTACCAATTGTCCCAATGTACTCAACCACACTTTACAACACCGAACAATCTTTGTGTCAAGAATGTCAAACAATTTCTTTCCCATGTTCTCTATTCTCAGTAAATATTCCTCTTTGGGGATTCTCCTCTTCAATTCATTATAAATCATGAAATAAGTATCCTGTATTGTCATGTTAACTGAATGGTTGTAGATGCATTACCAAGCAATGTATGATTTATGGAAATGGGTAGTGTTGGTGGTAAATATCCTTTAAACATTCCTTTTTGTGAGGCCAAATGTCTGCATAAGTGTGGCTTCCACACATGTTGTAGTATTTCAATGACTGAAGCAGATTTTAGGAAAACATATTTAAGTAACAGCAAGAAAGAACTTATTAAGTGAAAACAATACTGATGTTACTGTAGTCTCGACTGGGTGTATTCTCCATCTTATCTCTGCAATTGCTTCCTATCTTTGCTTCCTGGATTTGTGCTGGAAATGGCCCACCTGCTGATCACTTTGGATGAGCTATTACCGGCGGGACAGTGGGGTGGGAGGAGGTGTTGTTTCATGTTCTCTGTGTGTATATAGGGTCTGCTGCAGTTTCCGCGGTGCGCGTCTGATGGGGTGGGCTGTGGCTCACGAAGGCTCGTGCTCAAATGGATTGGTTGGTCTCTGGGGTGCCACAAGTACTCCTTTTCTTTTGGCTGTGGACAATGGATCGTGTGATGTGGTCTGGATGAAGGCTGAAGGCATGTGGGTAAGTTCCCTATGCTGGAAACCTATTGACCGCTATACTTGCCTACATGCCTCCAGCTTTTATCCAGACCACACCACACGATCTCGGTCTGACAGACGCGAATGAGAAACTTCAGAACTGGAATTAATTTGCAAACTGGACACCATTTAATTAGGCTTGAATAAAGACTGGGAGTGGATGAGTCATTACATAAACTAAATTCCCCATGCTAATTTTCCCCTTACTGACAGGTTTCAGAGTAACAGCCGTGTTAGTCTATATTCGCAAAAAGAAAGGGAGTACTTGTGGTACCTTAGACACTGGCCAGTTTGTTTGAGCGTGGGCTTTCGTGGGCTACGGCTCACTTCGTCGGATGCGTGCTGTGGAGACTGCGGAGGACATTGTGTACACAGAGACCGTGGGACGGTGCCTCCTCCCATCCCACTCTCCTGCTGGTGGTAGCTTATCTAAAGTGATCACTCTCCTTACTGTTACTCACAGCTTCTTGTCAACTGTTTGAAATGGGCCATCCTGATTATCACTACAAAAGGTTTTTTTTCTCCTGCTGATAATAGCCCACTTTAATTGATTGCTCTTGTTAGAGTTGCCATTTTTTCATGTTCTCTGTGTGTATGTGTATATATACATATATGTACATCTTCCTGCTGTATTTTCCACTGCATGCATCTGATGAAGTGGGCTTTAGCCCTCGAAAGCTTATGCTCAAATAAATTGGTTAGTCTCTAAGGTGCCACAAGTACTCCTTTTCTTTTTGCGAATACAGACTAACACGGCTGTTCCTCTGAAACCTTCCTATCTTTGTGTGTGAGTTTCAGAGTGTCAGCAGGATGTGAGGCACTGCATAGTGTCCTGCAGGAAGTGTGCCAACTTTAAATTTCCACTGGATATTGTTAGAATATAGATATTCAGGTCTGTCTATAAAGGCCTCTACTCTAAGAATTTAGGTGTATTCTTATCACTTGGCTAGTTAGAGGTATAAAAGAAAGAATCAAAATCACTGTCTGCCAGTGTAAGGTCCTTCTCTTACTGTGACAGTCTGAAGCCCTGTTCTCAGGCTAAGGCCTTTGGCTAAGCAACAGAGGCAGCCATAAACTGGGAAGCGACCAGTCACCTCCTCATATTCCAAACAAGTCGCTATTGGGCTGTTAGGAATACAATCCTGTCCTGATAGTGCCTATCACCTCCAGAGAAAGGGAAGTGCCTAGAAAATGTAAAAGGAAACTTAGTTTGATAGCATCCTGTGTGGCAAGAACTCACTTATCAATACTGGGATGTGAAATCCTCACTTCTGTATTGTTTTGTCATTATAGTTCCCACTTTGCTATTGTTTGTCTGCATAATCTCTGTCTGGTTCTGTGATTGTTCCTGTCTGTTGTATAATTAATTTTTCTGGGTGTAAACTAATTAAGGTGGTGGGATATAATTGGTTACATAATCATGTTACAATATGTTAGGATTGGTTAGTTAAATTTCAGGAAAATGATTGGTTAAGGTATAGCTAAGCAGAACTCAAGTTTTACTATATAGTCTGCAGTCAATCAGGAAGTGGGTGGGTGTGGGGGAAATGGGAACAGGGAATGGGGATTCCCTGGGGGAAGTCTGCAGAGGAAATCTCTCAAACCTGGTTCTCTCCATGGGTTTTTCTGTGAGATGCACCCATTTTACTACTGAAAAAAAATTAGTTTTAAATTATTTTATTTCTATTTATTTCTCTTTGCAGCCTTCATTATAGCTCTGTAGGATGTAGTTTAGAGTTTAGTGTAGTATAGTGTGTGCTATTTTGGCTGCTCTCACTCCAGCCCTGAATCAGTGAAAGGGTTTTTGGGGACAGTTCTCCTGAATATATACAGTTAACTTGACAAGGACACAGACCATTAGAAGTATACTGAATCAGTGCTGATATTCTGGAAAAATAGATGAGATCGGTGAAGTAAGCCCCTTGAGGTAAGCCTCCTTGAAGCCACAGGTGAAAACAGGAGGATGGGGAGTAGGGAGGGAGACACATTTTAATGGGCTTCCTGGACCTGTTAGAAGTGCCAGTATACATTTCACTGCTGGAAATAAAGATGGTAGCTAGCTACATCTAGAGGCAGGACACATTCTGATATGAGAGGGACAATCTGACCCATACTTTAAATTAGATTAATTCTCTACCTATTTTTCTTCACTTTTCCTATTTATTTATAACGTAAGTTTGCTTGGTGGTACTTGCAGTGAGGTATAGGGCCACAATTTAGAGGTTACAAAATCTTATCCAGTCTCTCATCATCCTGTGCCTGCTCACTGCTATATACCTCCATTCTCTCTGTGTTAAGTTTCTGTTCCTTGTTTTAGCTAGCTTTGCTCCAAATTTGTCATCTTGAAATATAAAATAATTTGTATTCTCAAAGGTAGCCCAGTAAGATTTTTATGTACTCCTCTAAAGCCACTTTCTAATTCTGACAACTATTGAGCAATAATAAAGAAGTAAATACACATTTTAATAAGCCATTACCAGCTTCCAGATATTATTTTGTTTATTATAATGTTACAGCTTGGATCAAAGCAAGCAGCTGTTTCAAAATTTTTAGTGTAAAAGTAAATTGGAAGGATTCACAGAATTAATTACTAAATAACTGCATATTCACTAGAAAAATACAGCAAGACTATCCACAGGCCTATGGAGTTCCTGTCAGAATCAGCGTAGATGTAGGCAAACACAATCCTCATATTCAGAATTCTCATCACACATCTAAGTTACTGATAACGGCCATTCTGGGTCAGACCAATAGTCTATCTAGCCCCGTATCCTGTTTTCTGACAGTACCCAGTGCCAGATGCTTAAGAGTGAACAAACAGAACAGGGAAATTAACCAAGTGTTTTAAGCTTTAAGCCATATTTGTAGTCAAAGGTTAGGGACACCCAGAGCATGGGGGTAAATCCCTGACCAGCTTAGCTAATAGCCAGTAAAGAATCAATCTATCCTCTATGAACGTATCTAATTTAGTAGAATTCTGTTAAGAATGATCTTGTAGGTTGAAAGCACATGTATATTATATTACCCACACCCTGGGCTTTTTTCCTCCTGCCACAAACCGTACCTTAATAGAAGTTGAACTACACCATGGGCAGCTTTAGTATGTGTTCATGGGTTCATTTGCACCTGCTCAAATCATGAAACCCATGTTTCAAAACCAAGCAAACATACACTTCTTTCAACCTGTTGCAGAGGGGAGGCTTTGAGGGCTGAGCGTGACTGGAAAGTGAGCCCATTCTGCACTAACCTAGCAACAGTGGTTCCTGTTCTGTGAGGCTGGGCCGGGCTCCCCACTCTGGACATTGCAACTTGTTGTCTGGAGTAGCAGTGCCACTCAGGTTTAGGCCATGTGCCCCTCCATCCCCATACACCAGGTCATAATGCCTGGAGCAGGGAAGTAGGCTCAGTCCTGTGGGACAGGAGCTGCTGCTGCAAGGTGTAAGTTGAGTGGGCGCTCTCTCTCCACCCCACACACAGTGGCTCTCCTCAGCACTTAGGCAACATTAGGGCTGCAGTGTCAGGGTGGAGGTATTGCGGTGGGTGATTGGTGCCCCCTTAGAATCATAGAAAATAAGGGTTGGAAGAGACCTCAGGAGGTCAGCTTGTCCAACCCGAACTAAATCATCCCAGCCAGGGCTTTGTCAAGCTGGGCCTTAAGAACCTCTAAGGATGGAGATTCTGAGGTGAGGCTGACCGACCGGTCTGTAGTTCCCTGGGTTCTCCTTCTTCCCTTTCTTAAAGATGGGCACTATATTTGTCTTTTTCAAATTGTCTGGGACCTTCCCCAATCGCCACGAGTTTTCAAAGATAATGGCCAATGGCTCTGCAATCACATCAGCCAACTCCGTCAGCACCCTCGGATGCATTGCATCCAGCCCCATGGACATGTGCGTGTCCAGATTTTCTAAGTAGTCCTTAACCTGTTCTTTCACCACTGAGGGCTGCTCACTGCCTCCCCATACTGTGCTGCCAAGTGCAGCAGTCTGGGAGCTGACCTTGTCTGTGAAGACTGAGGCAAAAAAAGCATTGAGTTCTTCAGCTTTTTCCACATCATCTATCACTATATTGCCTCCCCTATTCAGTAAGGGTCCCACACTTTCCCTGACCACCTTCTTGTTCCTAACATATCTGTAGAAACACTTCTTATTACCCATCATATCCCTTGCTAGCTGCAACTCCAGTTGTGCTTTGGCCTTCCTGATTACAGCCCTGCGTGCTCAAGAAATATTTTTATACTCCTTCCTAATCATTTCTCCAAGTGTCCACTTCTTGTAAGCTTCCTTTTTGTGTTTAAGCTCACCAAAGATTTCTCTGTTAAGCCAACCTGGTTGCCTGCCATATTTACTATACTTTCTGCATATTGGGATGGTTTGTTCCTGTGCCCTCCATAAGGCTTATTTAAAGTACAGCCAGCTCTCCTTTGGCAGTTTAGTATCATGTACCCATCAAATCAGGAGGCTACATCTGCCCCTCTACTAGACTCAGTAGATCAAATTCAACTCATTTAAACCAGTGTAAATTGGAAATAATGGCAATGAATAAACCAGTGTAAGTGAGAAAATAATAACTGTCCATCTCACTTCACCTGAGGTGTCTCTTCTCATAATTTGTTGTACTCTACCTGTAGCCTCATCTGTCTTCCTTCCTTTAGTACAAATGCTGTACCCATATGTACCCCTTAAGCTAAACTGCCTGTTGGAGGCTGATGCTAGGGATTTAATTGTATTAGTTTCTACAGCTTTAGCTACACGTTCTGTAGCTGGGGATATAACAGATTCACCTCCTCTGAAGATCAGGCACAGAGAGGAAATGCATAATACATAATCCTTGTCTATACCTATTTTTCCCCATCACCTCTAAACTCCTATTGCTAAATAGACCAATTTTTCTCAATAATGATCAAGACTATAAATAGTTTCCTATTGTATGATATCTTCCGTACCAATATACATTCAGCCATCTAGACTATTTGAGGGCATTCATTATATTTAGAACTTTGAATATTGATTCCTGTACTCCAACAGTCAAAGAAAGTGACAGATAGCAACATATACATGTAACAATAATAATAAATAATAATTAATAATAAATAATAAAAAGCCTGTGTTTATATTCGTGAAGGCAAGTCCAAAAAAGTGTGTGCTGTACTTGGAGCAGGAGGTGCTGAGGTTTTTGATGGTTCACAGTTCCTATGGGAGTTCATTTGACAGGCAGGGACCAGCTCCCCAAAAGGCATTGCATCTGGCATAGACAAGGTATGTCCTTGGAGTTGACAGCTCCATTGTGCCTAAGAAGTGGAGCTGTTGACCACAATCCTCATCATGAAGGTTTAGGAAATTTATTTTAAAGAGATTCTGAGCCCAGGCCATTGAGTGCTTTGAAGATAGATACCAAGACCTTGAACTTGGCTTGATAGTCTACAGAAAGCAGAAGATGGGTTTAGTGTGCTCATGGAAGCTCATAATGCTGAGGATTTGTGCCCTGGTGTTCTTTAGTAATTGAAGTTTTCTGAAGGCTGACGGCTTCCTGCTCAGGTATATTTCATTGCTGTAATCTAGATGGATGGTGATGAAGGTATGCATAACTGTCCTCATCTGCCAAGATGGGATGGAGTCTCCTAGCTATCTGGATATGGTAGAAAGCATTACATGTGGATGTTGCTGTGTGAGAGCTTAATGTCAATGAGAAGTTCAGGAACACTCCTGAACTACAGACTTATTTAACCAATTGTTGGTCTGCTGTCAACCAAAAGAGACTGCAGGGTGGCTGCAAACCCTTCAAAGTGCTTTCCTCTGCCCATCAGCATTACTTCTGTCTTGCTTAGGTTCAGCTTCAACCAGCTGCTGTTCATCCATGGGTTGATCTCATCTAAGAAATGGGCCATTTTGTTAATAGTGGTATGTTCATATGTGCTGAAGAATAGGTAGAACTGTGCATCATTGGCATATTGTTGCCATAATTCCATGTCATCATACCTGTTCTCCTAGTAGCGCCATGTAAATTTTGAATAAGAGTTGAGGAAGAATTGCTCCTTACAGAACTCTACAAGTAGGGGGTCTGTGGTAGAAGTTCAGTTTCCCACCACTATTCTTGGGGTGCATCCCTCCAGGAAGGACTCAAATCATTTTAGTGCATTCACCTGGACTTCTGCCACCTCTATCAGGCAGGACAGCAAGTATCTTATGAATTACAGTGTAAAATGCTGCAGAGAAGTCCAGGCGGATGAGAATGGATGTCTGATGTCCATTTATCAACAGCAAGAGATCATCCTTCAGTGCTACTGTGATAAGATAAGACCATCTCCAGTAGCAGACTGTAGCATGGCAAGCGTGCCTGCCTCTGTTTCCCTTTGGACCCTTAGTGGCAAATTCAAACCCTTGTACTAATTTTAATGTCACAGTCCCCTCAAAAGAAAAGAGTTTTTCTCAAAACCCCAGAGTAAAACAAGGTAACAATACAGCAGATCTTCAATCCTTTTCAAAGTCACTGTTTTCAGGCCACTCTCCCAACAATCATTTACCATGCTGTCCCAGTTCCTTTAGCTCCTGTTCCAGAGCTTCACTTTCCAGGCTTTCTACCTGAGAGTTTCAGACCTGCTTTTCTCCCATGAGTTTTGTCTTGTAGACCCAAATTAGGTCTCCCATGACAGACCTCCATGCAGTTTCACGCACGCAGGCGTCCCTGCCTGTGAATCCTACTCCTGTGCAGGGAATGTTCCTCCAGAACCAACTCCTTGTTCTGGACTTGGATTCCTGCAGCCCTTCACTCAGGCCTGCTGCAATGGCACTTCCTGAAGTACTCCACTTATCCAGGCTTCTGACTGAGAGTCGTACCCTGCTCTAGGGATTCCTCCACTCTCTCTGTGCCCTCTTCTTTTGGGATTAGTTTCTCCTAACTGGGCTGGTTCTTCCTAGGGGCTGCTGCACAAGCTCTCCTGTAACTTAGCAAGGGTTCCCCAGCTCTGGCCAGTCCTCACAACAAACTTCTGCTCTTCTCAACGGCTCTCGGTATCAGCTCACCTCTACGGCTCCTCCTCCCTGGATCTCTCCTTTCCTCCTCAGGTAGCTCTCTTCTGTCTCTGTCAGTGCTTTCACGTAACTCTGACTCAGCAGAATCTCTCTCTACTCTAGGCCCAGGCGCTCTCTTTTAAGTCCAATTGAAGTGAGTTTGAGTCACAGGTGCACTGGCCCTCCTCCCTCTGAAAGGGCCAGTGACACCCTGTGATAGCTACCAAATATGTTTCCATCCCGTATTGTGTCCTTTTTTGTTCTTAAAACTGGTATCTAACTGTTCTCGTACTGGTAATAAGAGTTCACAAAATATGGCATTATTTAGGTAGATACTTGAAATGACAATACTCTGAACATGTTACATGAATGCATTCAGTATAGATTGATTATTTTTATTGATCACTGTAATAACAGACGTATGGGTTGGAGATATGTAATACTATTTTATATATAGTGCACTGAATGTACAATAATGGGAAACAGATTTCAGAGTAACAGCCGTGTTAGGCTGTATTCGCAAAAAGAAAAGGAGTACTTGTGGCACCTTAGAGACTAACCAATTTATTTGAGCATGAGCTTTCGTGAGCTACAGCTCACTTCATCGGATGCATTTCCACGGTATGCATCCAATGAAGTGAGCTGTAGCTCACGAAAGCTCATGCTCAAATAAATTGGTTAGTCTCTAAGGTGCCACAAGTACTCCTTTTCTTTTTGAGAATAATGGGAAAAGAATTTCAGGCTTAATCTTTCCTATTGTTGTTTTTCAAGGACAGTTAATATTAATTTGTTTCTACAAAATAAATGTTGTTGACTAGCAACACAGCCTTCAAGTATCATTTTCTACCCAGAATTATATGTAAGGCAACAATGCTGCACACACTTACTAAACACTGGCTTAATTTGAAGTCTTTGCAGGCCTAAATGATTATTGCTTCCTTGTATTGCAGTATCTTAACGATGTAAAACAGAATAATCAAATGTTGAGCAAGGTGTAAGGTTTTCAAAAGTGCCCAGTTGACTTAGGAGTGCTGCGACTTGTGCTTCTAAATCACTAAGGGCTAGATTTTGGGAGTTAAGCATCTAAATACCTTTAAAGATCCAGCACTAAAGCCCTTTTGAAAGTATCGCCCTCTCATCTAGTTGATCATCCAAAAGGTCCCATTGCTTTAAAAAAGTTCATTTTCCCCCTTAGCATAGTTGGTGGAATTAAATTTACCAGATTCTATAATATACTAGCTTCTCAAGCCATACAGATTTAGTTCAGTTGTTTGAAAAGGAGCTGGGAGATTATCTTGCTTTCTTCTTTTTTCCCCATATCCTCTACCAGATCTCTGATTTTGAGTGCAAACCTTGAGCCTGATTTTCAGAAATGTTGAGCAGCAATTTTATGTCTTTAGTACCTAGCATTGTAAGGAAGTATTCGTCAATTATGTGTCCTTCTGGATAGAAAATGGTTTTTAATCACTGTACAGTATTACTAGTCAATTCAAAATTGGTTATATAAACAAAAAAAGTTTTAATCATCCTTGAAGCAGCACAATGTTTTGTGAGGTATGAAAATACTGTAGCCTGAGCTGAGACTTTATTTAATTCATCTGATTAATATATTTAGCTATTTATGTTTACTGTGAATAACTTTTGGCCTGCATTGCCTCCAAATGTGTACTGGTACGGTATTGGAGGGTGATTCCTACAGTAAAAAATTTTTTTACATTTTTATTACAGTAGAACTGTGCACAAATATTTTCATCCAAAGGGTAGTGATAGGAAACTAACAAAATTTTACATTCCCTGTATTTGGGAAAAGTCCAAATATTATATGCTTTTTTCCCTTGACTTAAAATTTTTGCTTGTAAAAGTTGATGGCATATTTTATAGGCAAAGGACACCTATTGATTTTGGTCATGTTAAGTGTGTTTCAGAACAAAAAATTACGATACTATCTTTGCAAAAAAAACCCCTTAAATTATATGTTTGGACAAACTGAGTAAAATTTTAAAATTTGGCCTAGTGTCAAGTTTTACCTTTTTCATTGTGAAATACAGTTTCAATCTGAATTCCAGAATCTGAGAAAATGGGAAATGGAGATGAAATTAGAGCTAGGATGATGCATAGATTCCAAGGCCAGAAGGGATGACCACTGTGATCATCTAGTCTGACCTCCTATATAACACTAGCCATTTAACTTCCCAAAAATAATTCCTAGAGTGTCTCTTTTAGAAAAAAATCCAATCTTTATTTAAAAATAATCAATAATGGAAAATTCACCATAACTCTTGATAAATTATTCCAATGGTTAATAACTCTCACTATTACAAATGTATGCTTTATTTCCAGTCTGAATTTGTCTAGCTTCAATTTCCAGCCATTAGATTATGTTATAAATTTCTCTGCTAGACTGAAGAGCCCATTATTAAATATTTCTTCCCCATGTAGATACTTATTAAATCACTGCTTAACCTTCTCTTTGTTAATCTAAATAGATTGAGTCTCTTGAGTCTACCACTCTCATGCATATTTTCTAATACTTTAATCATTCTTGCCACTCTTTTCTGAACCCTCTTCAATGTACCAACATTCTTCTTGAATTGTGGGCACCAGAACTGGACACAGTATTCCAGTAGAGGTCACACCAGTGCCAAATAAAGAAGTACAATTACCTCTCTACTCCTAGTCAAGACCCCCCATTTATCCATTCCAGGATCACATTAGCTCTTTTGGCCACAGCATCACACTGGGAGCTCATGTTCAACTGATTATCCACCACAACCCTCAAATTTTTTCCAGAGTCATTGCTTCCCAGGATAGATTCCCCACTTCTTTAAGTATGGCCTACATTCTTTGTTCCAAATAAATAATAAATGTCTGGCTCAAAGTGAGAGAGATAAGCGGTATGGTATGTGACAGGAAGATACTAGTAACATTAAAAGGCAAATTCTATAAAATGTGATTTGTCCAGTTTTAATGTATGGTGCTGAGTGTTAGGTGAAAAAAAACCCCAAAAAACCATGAGCAAATGATCTGTTCCATAGAAAAGCAAATGTAGAGATGGATGATGGATACCACATGAGGAATGTATACGTTCGCGATATGCACAAAGTAACACCCATAAATGAAACAGAGGGGAGTGCAGGCTCAGATGGGTAGGTCATGTAAAGTGCAGTTCTGACAACTGTGTGGGTAAGAAAGTCCAACAGATAAAGACTGAATGAAAAAGACAGAGAGGTCGACCAAAGAAAAAGTGGTAGGATGTCATAAAGGAAGACATGTTAGCTGTGGTGTGCTGGAGGTTATGGCATTGAACAAAACACTGTGGAGGGAGAGGACTCATGTAGTGGACCCCCATTTGATGAGATTAACTCAAGAAAAGAGATTGTGAAAAACAGTTCTTTTTGAAGAAAATTTCAGAATATGGGTCTAGGGAAAATTCATGAGTATTAAGAATTTCATGAAAATGTCAGTTTGCATATGCAAAACTTCCTTTATTGAAAATTTGATAATTTTGCAAAGTTTCTTTGTAAAATATTTTATATTAAAGACCTGGGATATCACTACAGTGGTCTACTTTTATACCATTTTAGGTCCTTTGACTTCAACGAAGCAACAACCTATGATTTTCTGAAGAGGTGAGTATATGCCTGCTGTTAGGTCTGCACATCAGCATTCAGAATGGTTTCAAGGATCTGCCATTGAAAAGTATGAATTTTATTACAGATAAGATCATCATCAACATCATAAGTCCTCAGGCTGATTTTCCAGACTTATACCACTTTCCATTATTGGAGACTATCACAGGGAGCTGGGGGCTGGCCCACCTCCTGGCAGGCTGGAGATTAACTAAAGGCTGCCGTCCACTGCTTGTGCACTGTCACTTTCTTTGCATCTGCCTGCAGCTCCTCTCGCAGCTTCAGGAACTGCAGCACCCTCTTTGTGGCTCGGCCCTCTGGCCGTGTCACCATCCACATTTCCCCCTTTCAGAGGTAATATCGCAGTCCAATAATCATGCCACTTCCCCAGTGGTGAGTGAGCGGGACCTGGGCCCACCCAGTACTCCAGGTCTGAACCTAGGGACCCTGTTGATGGCAGCCTCATGCTGCTCTCCTTGGAACTGCTCACCATTTTTCCCTAGGGCTCTTCCCTGTGGCCCTTGCACCTACTTCACCCTTTACTGTGGGCCTTCAGGCACCATGCTGGCCATGGTGCTAGTACTCCTTCCACCTCCTGGGAGCTCAGTCTTTACTCCATGAGCTCCTGGAAGTTCCTGACCCTGCTCTGCACTGCAGGTCCTCTTACCTGAGCCTGCTGGGCCCAGATTGGTTGCTCCCTGCACTTCCCCCTGATTTGCTGCACCTCACACAGCATCTCTGGGCCACTTAGAGGACTCACCTCCACTGCTCTGTGCTGAGGTTAACCATTTCTGCACCTGTGTGGGGCAGACACCCCATCACAGAGAACTTCTGCTTCTGATCCCCATCTCTGTGAAAAGTCCTGTTTGGAAGGTCAATATTTACGCACACACAAATAGTTTCAGTTCTTTCCAGAAAGCTATTCAGTTTAATTTTTACTGTAAAGTGGAGACCTTTGGCTTTCTAATTCTAACTGGCAGAAATCCATTTTGTGTTTTTGTACATGTGCCAAAACATATTTTAACAACCTTGATATACTTCAGGATAAAAGTTTTTTTAAAAATACATTAAGATCTCAGTAATTGTTGGTCACACCAAAAATGTAAAATAATCTAAGTAACAAGACTTAATAGACTTACTTAGAAGTCTTCCAACACTCACTATTTTTGTGATAATTTCTAGACTGACAAAAGGGTTTAGGTTTCAAAATTTTCGGGTTCAAATTACTGAAATAATTCAAGCTCAGCTTGAAGGTTTTCCAGGTAGATTTCATGTTCAGGGTTTTTGATTGCTCTGAGAATGAATACAAGATATACCATTTTTTTTCAACTGTCCATGTCAAATACAAGCTTAAAAGCTGTAAAAGTAGTTTGCAAGCAATGCCGTCATGATTATAAGAATGTAGTCAGGCCAGTCATTTCATTTTCAATAAGAATGCATTTACAGCCTGGATATAGATGTCCCAGGCAGTTAACAGCATTTAGTTGGATGTTCAATGCTGTAGCAGTTTGAAAAAGTGCTATGTAAAACTTCACATAATATCAGCATAAATTACTTTTATTAATTCATAGAATGTTACATTATTTTAGAAACCTACAGATTGTGAATATCTTACTTACACTTGTGAGCAGTTTTTCGCAGGAGTCATCTGACTGGCAAAGGCAATGTGATTTTTTTTGTAAATCCCAGTTGTTCTGAAACAAATAAGCATTCACTGATAGTGTTTGCAGTTCACTTTGACATTATTTTAGTAGCCTAAAATGTTAGTAATATATGGAAATTTTGTTTATTTACCATTGTGACTTTTAGGTTGCAATATCTCTTTCATTACTCAAATTGGAGGGTGGATACTTATACATTGTGCATCAAAATATGAAGCTCAATAGCCACTGAGCTAGGATCCAGATTTCAGGATTGAGGTAAAATTGTGGGTAGGGTTTGGCATCCTATTCAATGGTGCTGAAATCTCATGAGATGTTGTCTGGAGACTTTGATTACACCTGAGCTAGAAGCAGAAAATGGAACCCAACCTGGAACTGAAACAATCAGGACAGTTTCAGTTCCTGGGATTGAAATATGACCACCCCCTCAGCTGAAATTCAAGAATGTTCATACATGTTTCAGGTTTCTCCCACATTAGATACGCTTGCAAATATATATAGTAATACATAAGGCCTTGTCGGCATGATAAAATTAATAATAATATGCTGCCTATTGTTTGTACTAGAATACATTACTATTTTAATTGTTAATTCAAAAAACTTTTTGTAGAAATCATTTATTTGTACTTCTCTTAATACTTCTATATACTACTTTTTTGGCAGTGTAGCCTCCAGTCAGTAAGATTACTAAGGTACTAATACATTTCAAACTATGTAAAAGCACTTGTAGGGCAATTAAGAATTAATGTGATCCTGACTAAGCTCATGAAAGATCCTTTGAGTCATAAAGTAGCTCGTATATATCCAACAGTTAAGTACTGTATATTAAAGTTCAAAAACATCAAAAGTTTTATTTCTGGAACTAAAAATTAATTTGGGGAATCAGTGAACTACTGGCTGTAATAACTGATACACCCTGAACTAATTTAACAAGAGTTCCAATATTGGAGGTCAGCCTTAATAGATCAGTTTTTCCTGGTATTTTCATCAGCCATGGTGATGCCTCTTAATACATTCTGGATTTGAAGGGGGAATGGGGGTGGTTTTTTTTCCCCTAACAGGAGAAGACAAAACTCTTTTTAGTAAACCCATCTCTGTAACAGTCCACCTATAAGAGTAGTCTACTGAACTATCAGTTTTTAAGCATTTTTCATTGATCGTTGGTGGGATGGTCACTTCATGATTAAATTAGAGCTCACTGAACCAGAGCTATGGTAACAACAATAACCAGCCTTAAGTCAGTCCCCCCGTTTCAGATTTAAAGCATCCAGGTGGAGTTCATTACAACGAGTCACCCAGCATGATCCTCTTGACAGCACATTACAAAAGCAGTCTAAATTAGGGTTGGTTGTATTGCTAAGCTTGTTTCCTGTTCAAAACGTGAGGGCCCCCTTCCTCTTGCCTCAATCCACTTTATCTACAGTGTATTTTCCATCCAGGGAGGTCTCTCTTGCTGTTTGCTGCTGCATTTGTACACCATCTGAAATATTTATGAATTTGAATGTTGAAGCATTACATGTTTCAGATGAGGATTTCACAGCTGCATGTCCTTGGTTTGCAAATTCATATCTGAGAATTTAACTAACAAATGTTTAGTCTTTTTTTTTAAATGGGCTTCCATGTGCGGGGTGCTGGGTTGGAGTTGCAATACCTTGTCCATCTCTCTCCTGACAAGCAGGGCTGGGAGACCTATGGTGGCATTGCATCTGAGCCCTGGGGAGTCTGCCTCAGAAGCAATACTTGTCACTGGATCAATGATGAAGCTCCCATGCAGTCCTCCTTAGTAAAGTCACAGTGTATGAAGTGGGGTAAAATTGAGGAATTTATTATGTTGTGCTGAAGGGCCAGTCTCCCTGTTGGCTTACACTACAGTGTATATGTTGTTTGGGTATGACATTAAAGGCTTCCACAGGGATATGGAGTCCCCAGGAAAGAAATCATAGAGTTTAAATAAGGTCTGAATATTTATAATCCAATTAAAAGGTCACTTAACTCTGGGACTGTCCTTGGAAATCAGCTGGATAAATACTATTTAAATTAATAATCAAGGATTCAATGGAAATGTTCAAATGACATAGTGATAGTTTTTAGTGTAATGCAATATAATCTAATTTAATTGGACAGGATAATCAAAGGGATAGCTTCCCACTCTGAACTCTTAATTTTAAGAACAAATGAGTACTAGGCTGGGATGAAGTGCAATTCCTATATCTGTAAGGGATTAATGTTTTGTCATCATAAATATTGCTCACATGTTACTAGAATTAATATTCAACTTTGTCTTTAGGGCACCTGAAAATGTTCAGAAAAAAAAGTGTGCTATTGACTTCATGGAACTCTCTCTCTCTCACTGAATTCCCCAGCTTGGGTGAACCAGGAGAGAGTGTGTAACAGTTCTTTTATACTTTGTGGCCACCAGTACTCCTACCTTCTCTACCATATGTAACCCTTTCTCCTGTTTTTGGCTCAAATTAGTTTTCTTTACTAACAATCGTTGCATTATCCTACAACACACAATTTATAAAAATACAGCAACCAAGTAATGTACTTGTCATTTTGAACAACATACAGTTAGAAATGCTACAGAATTCCATGTCAGTTTGCATTTAAAAAAAATCATTTGCTTTTAAAAGCAGGATTTGGATATGAAATTCTGAAATACTGTATGAAAATGCTTAATTTTAGGTACAGGAAATCCCAGAATGGAATCCTACATGCCAAACACAGTGTACAAGAAATTAATTTGCAGTCTGTAGGCTCATTAAAATCCATTTTATAATTCACACTTTAAAAGGTACACAGTATTTCATAGAGGACAGCTCTTCTCCAGCAGATTTTATCCCTATTTCAGCTTAATGGCTTTGTGGAAGGCTTAGCTATAAGTGCAGCATGTGAAGATGGCCTTTTTTCTGATGGCCATTCATTTGGGGTGCTTCATGTTTATCAAGAAAATGGCAACATCTGCAAAGCTTAAGCATCACATTTTAATTTACAGTGCTGGTGAATTTTAAGCATTCTGACCAGACTGGTTTGATTCCCCCCCCCCTTATTTCTGTTCCCTTCCCATCTCATTTCTCTGTCTCAGACCCTGATAAGATGATTCCATCCAAGCCACCCTTCCCAGATCCTCTGAGTAGCTTGCACCCTGATCCACTACTTTCTTGTTACCTCTTGATAGCTGCCTTTTCCCTGCCACCTCCCTCAGTTAGAACAGACACTCCTGGCAGCTAACTAGCAGGTGAAAGTTGGTGGGAGTCAAGACAAATCATCCAGTGATGCCTGGGAACAAAACAGGCAGTCCATCGACCATGGAAGGACAAAGACAATAGGGGCCTTCATTCTTGTCCACATTGGGAAATGCATCTGTTGCTCACAACAGATGTCAACATTGGGTGCTGCTGAATGGGTGCTAAATTGGTTACTTGCAAGACTACACAGGACCAAACCACATGGAGCAATGTTACAGAAAGTCTGCTTCATATTGCTTTTGACAGAGCTCAGTTACAGTTTGTGACATGGTACTGAATGTGATTTGGTTTTGTCTAGTCTTGTAATTAAACTATGTTAGCACCAACTGAACTGCAAGCAATGTCTCCTACTAAGCAACTTTTTAGCCTCTTTGTCACCTGATTCTGCCTCTGTCCTTTTCCTCTGCTAGCAGTCTACTGTCAGCAATGTTGCTGGGCCACTTCTGCTGTGGCCTCTTTTTGTCTCTCCAGTCTTTCTGTTCTGGAGAGTCACTTTCCTATGCAACTTCACAAAGTCCATGTTTCCAAGAGTGATCTGTGATCCAGTCCTGGCCGTCTAAATCATTATGTCCGGGGGAGAGGTCACCCAGTAAAGAGCAAGTAGACTCACCACACTAGTAATGCTATGCAAATAGCAAATATCAACATTTATCCTAAACGTTTCCAAATTCTCCTTATTCATGATGGTGTGCTTCAGAGGTTAGCTAGACATAACATATTCCTGGGTGCATCTTTTGGACATTACTCATGGACTCATCTTCAATAGACAAACTAATTGGATGCCCATACATATTCTTTTAATTGCCTGTGCTTCTATCAGGTGCTATGGTTTCATAGCAGCTGATTGTAAGCTGGATGCGTCAACTAATTTTCTTAAGGTAAAGGTGCCAAGCAAATGTGAGTTCAGCTGGGCAGAAAATATATTTATATATATATATATAATATGCATGCTATTTCATCCATGATAAGTTTTGGTGGCAGAAGTCTTAACTTGATAATCTGTATACACTTAGGATAGCCTGTGCATGATATTGCAGAGTTTATGGGAATAAATGTGAGCAAAAGAAGGTATAATATAGGAAAAATAAAGACTATTGGGTTGTTCAAGGTGTTGAAACATGGTATCATTATGGACTGGCAATCTGTTAGGGTAAGACCGTCAGATAGCAACACTAGGAAACAAGATCAATGACAAGTGAATCAAAGCCATGGTTTTGCCCTTTATATGAAACACAAATTTAGCACATGTTGAGCATCCTGGTCATGCCTAAGAAGCAGGCCAATTAGATGATGTGTGTGTGTATAAGAACACCCACGATTACATTAGATAGGATGCATTTTTGATCTTGTTCCATAACCCAGCCACTTAGTGATAGGGAAAAAATTCCTTTATGGACAGACTATTTCATAACAGTCCACTATAAGCTTTTTTGATGTATTAAGCCCTAGTCACTACCAGAGACAGGATTTTGGACTAGGACTGTTAGTCTGATCAGTATGGCAATTCCTAAATTCCTCTGTAAAATTATTTTCCTCTCTCTAGAGACCATTACTTGACTCTTCAAGATTTTTTCCAAAAGTGCAGGTGGTCTAGTCATTCATTTTAGAAGAACACAGATTACTGCTCCTTAAAGCTTGTTTACTCAATGGGGCTAAATACATATCCACAAGAGATGAGAGTTGTACTGACTCAGAAAAATCTCAGCAGGACCAAAAGACCAAAATACACATATTTTCAAGTTCCTGACATCTGGCACTTAAGATGAAATGGAAATATTAAATTTTTTTTGAAAGATGCTTGTTTCTAAAGTTTGATTCAAATAATTATATATTAGTATCTACCAGCATAATTAACATAGCAATAAAGCACAGAACTTTCAGTAGAACATCCAATTTGACAAACAAAAATATTCTTAAAATAAGGTTCCATTAGATCACACTTTAGATATGATGACTCATTTTGAAATAGCTTGTATATGTAACATAAGGAAGGGTTGTTTATTTCCTATAGTGCACAAGGGAGCACAGAGAGCACATTAAGCAGCTGTAACTCAAATAAAAATACACTATATAATTAGTTATCATGATCTATGTGGATGGTTTTCAGAATGTAAAGATATGATGTTAACCACCTAATAAAAAAGGTGTGGGTTGCTAGGAATCACTCTTTATTCATCATATTATTAACTCTTCAATCCTAATTGTTTGTCTTAAGCCAAAGAATCAAATTCATTACAATGGATTAACCTTTATCTTTAAGTACTCTCCTGCATGGTATAGCATATATGTAGCAAAATACTGGTTGGCCCTAAAACATACAGTGGGTGCTTTAGACATTTGTACTGATTCAATTTGTTCTTGTGCTATAGATTCTGCTTACCAAAGATCAATGTTGAATTTTATCGTGTGTGTATATATATAAAAATGAAAATTTATTTAGTACAAAAACTGGATTGTTTATATACACAAGTTAATCTTTGTCTTGCTTATTCAATTGGAAACAGAAGCTCGTATGTGCAGTGAGCACTTGATCTCTCTATTCCTAAGAAATCCACTCCATCACAGGAGTGGAGATGAGCATATTCAAAAATCTACCACAATTAGAAATCAGAGTTTGGATTTTTATTCAATCCCAAAGAGTGGCCTGGATTCAAATTTGATTCTGGCATTTGACTCAGCATGATCAAAGTCGCCAGAGAACATCTTTTCATATGAGATTTCCATTTTTTCTCACCGCAGCTTGCATCTGCCCCTATGGCAGGAACTACCCCCCCATCTAAACTGATATTCTTAGAGGGGGAGCATAGATCCTACATTCTTCAGGGAGGCAGCATCTGGCAGCTTTCCTTAATAGAGTCATAGATTTTAAGGCCAGGAGGGACCATTATGACCATCTAGACTGATGTCCTGTATAACAGAGCACAGAACCTCACCCAGTAATTCCTGCATGTTGTATTAACTTTGATGGAATAAATGAGTGCAAAGGGTTCAAAGGGACCCTGTCACCATCCAATGTTAAACAGGGTTTGGTATACAGAAGTTCAGCCTGCTTAATTCCATAGGAAGCACATCTTTAAAATTTTTTTAAAGATTTGATTAAAGATGTAGAAAAGCGGAAGAGCATTTGAAATGTAAAGTATTAAGTAAGGCCTTCATTTTAACAACATCCCTTGTTCCTTTTCCAGTTTAGTATTTAGAAGAGAAAAAAACAGTTTGACAATCTTTTAGATAGTGATAACTCCTTTTTGGATAAAAGAGAAAAGTTGGTTGAGATGGGCTGGAGCTCTTGTTATTGCTATTGTTAAAGTCTGATCTGGTTTTCTAGAAGACAAAAAGACAAACATCCACGAGGGGAGAGAAAAGAGCAGCAAAGGGAAAAAATAAACCGTGTCTTTGGTGCTGACTTTCACTTGCAACCTTACTCTTGGAAAAAGTCAGGCACAGAACATGGTCTTATCAGACACTAGAAAATCTGGCAAAATTGTACCAGCATCGAGCTATTTAGAGACATTGCCTTTAGCTGCCTTTTTTGCAACAGGCAGTGTTCCAAAATACACAGTTTTCTAGTTAAGCCAGATTCTTGTTAAAGAAAAGGAAAAAGGAGAAGGATAGGAAGAAGAAATAAAGTGGCTAGCATGTGTCAGATGACAGTTGTTGTTCCTGATTGGCAAAGAACTGTACAAATCCCATTATTCTGATTACCATATGTCAAGGTTCCTTCCCCACTCTGAACTCTAGGGTACAGATGTGGGGACCTGCATGAAAGACCCCCTAAGCTTATTCTTACCCGCTTCAGTTAAAAACTTCTCCAAGGTACAAGCTTTGCCTTGTCCTTGAACAGCATGCTGCCGCCACCACCACCAAGCGTTTTAAACAAAGAACAGGGAAAGAGACCACTTGGAGACGTCTTCCCCCAAAATATCCCCCTCCCTCCCCCAAGCCCTACATCCCCTTTCCTGGGGAAAGCTTGATAAGAATCCTCACCAATTTGTACAGGTGAACACAGACCCAAACTCTTGAATCTTAGGAACAATGAAAAAAATCAATTAAAGAAAAGGTAAAAGAATCACCTCTGGAAAATCAGGATGGTAAACACCTTACAGGGTAATCAGATTCAAACAGAGAAGCCCTCTAGGCAAAACCTTAAATTACAAAAATATACATTCCCTCCAGCACAGCTTATTTTACAAGCCATTAAACAAAAGAAAATCTAATGCATGTTCTAGCTAGATTACTTAGTAAGTGTACAGGAGTTGTAAGGCTTATGTTAATGATCTGTTCCCAGCAAAAGCATCACACAGATGGCCCAAATCCTTTGTTTCCGCCCCCCCTCCAGATTTGAAAGTATCTTGTCCCCTCATTGGTCATTTTGGGTCAGGTGCCAGCGAGGCTACCTTAACCCTTTACAGGTGAAAGGGTTTTGCCTCTGGCCAGGAGGGATTTTATAGCACTGTATACAGAAAGGTGGTTACCCTATCCTTATTTAGGACACCATATAATGCCTGATACCCACCATGCTTGTTTCATTCACCTGTTAGGTCTTGTCTTTCAGATTGTAAGATTATTGGGGCAGGGATGTTCTGTATGTTTGCAGAGTGCCATCCACAATGTACTTACACTATTATTTACCACCGTGTAAATGTTAAATAGTAAAAGGGCAAGTTAGAGAACAGAACGATTAAGGTGGAAAAAGGAAAATAGGAATGGCAAAGCATAGCTCAAATAAGTAAAAACTTGTATTCTACTAACACATAAGTATATGTAAGGCTATGATTTTGTCATGGATATTTTTAGTAAGAGTCACAGGCAATAAAGGAAAATTCATGGAAGCCCATGACCAGTCCCTGACTTACTAAAAATATCCAGGATAAAAAAGCCACGTGGCTGGGAGTTCCAGCCCTCCCGCACACCTGTGGCTGGGAACTTCAGGGTCCTCCTGCTCTACCAGGGAGCCACGGAAATCTCCCTGTGACCGGAGGTGGTAGCTGGGGAGCTGTGGGGATCCTTCTGCCACTGGCAGTGGCTAGGGACCTTGGGGATCCCCTATGTCTGGAAAGCTGTGGGGATCCCTCCGTGGCCAGCAGCGGCTGGGGCACTTGGGGGTCCCTCATGCTGCCGACAGTGTCTGGGAAGCTGCAGGAATCCCCCTGTGGCTGGTGGCTGTGGGGGTCCCCCCTGCAACTGGAAGTTTGGGGGCACCACTGCCTTAGGCAGCAAGGGTATTTCACAGCTCTCTGCCACTGTGGGAGGCTGTGGGACCCTGCAGCTCCCAGGGCTGAAGTCATGGAGATTTTGGAAGTCGTGGATTCTGTAACTTCTGTGACTAAATCGTAGCCTTAAGTACATGTGCATGTAGACACAAACATCCAATATGCATGGACACAGGAATGAATTGTTTTTGGACTTTTTGTATTTAGTTGAATCATAACTCAGGAAGACATATTTCTTGGGGTAGTGTAGGAAAAAAAGATTCTCCTTTCATTAAACTTCTGACATGGGTATAATAAAATGTACTACTGATGCAAGAAGATAAAAGGATAGGATAGAACAGATTAGCATACACTGTTAGGGATTAGATATAGAATTGCACCTGTAATGGACCTAACCGATCATGAAAGATTAGAAGAGATTACTTTAGACCATAAAGAACCAATTCAAATTATTACCACTGTACTTTGTTGAGAAAGGTTTTCATCTCCATTTCTTTCCTCCTATTCCTCCTCCAACTTCTTCTGTCTTTTTTTTTACTATATAGAATTAATAACGATGCTAAAAAAGTTAAAGAAAACAGGAGAAATAAGAGGAAATATAGGCCTGGGAAAGAAAAAATTAAAGTGGAGTGAAAAGGATGACTAGTGGATTTTTCAATGTCCTAAAAATTCTGAAAATATGAGGGGGAAAAATCAGTTTGGGTGAAATCAAAAAACAAAACTTTTCAAACTTTTACTAAATTGAAAAATAAAAGCTATACCTAATTTGGGGCCAAACCTAAAAGCCAACATTCCATTTAGATTTCAAGCATTTTAACATGTTACATTTTTTATTAAAATTAAAAGTTTCTAAACAGTTATTTCTAATTGCAAAATTGAAATCTCTCTTAAAATGAAAAGAAGCTTTGATTTTTGGGGGGGGGGGGGGGGGTGTCTGTTTTTCCCAATTGAAATTCAGCAAAATCAACTTGAATTCACAAAATGTTTTGGTGTTGCTGAATCTGCATTTTTTTGTCAACAACAAAAAAAGTAATAATTTGGTGGGGAAAAAAATCCCAACGCTAGTCAAGGGCCCAGTTATACCATGGGCTATTCACACACAACTCCTCAGTGAAATCCAATATTGTAATAGTAATGCTGTGCTCAAAGTTTCTAATTATAAACCTAATGTTTCCTTCATGTATGTGAATACCTGAAATTGTCCCACTTATATTCTATTAGCCTATTTAACAAAGATTAATGTCAAAATTGTCCACTACTTTTGGGTGCTGAGATGTCAAGAGCCTGATTTTTCAAAGTACTCAACATTAATAGCACTTCATATATTCCAAGCACAGCTCCGATTGACTTCTATGAGGGCTCAGCCTTTCCACAAATCAGACTGAGGGTCTGTAGCTGGGCATCTAGAAAATGAGAAATACCCGATTAGTATCCACCTGTGAAAAGTTTGGTTTAAGTGACTTGCCCAGTATCACATAGGAACTCTGTGGTAAAGATAGTGATAGAATCTGATTCTAAACAGTCAACTGCCTTAATCACAAGACCTTTCTTTCTCTTCCTGTTATCCCATGCCTCATTCACTACAGACCTTCCAGCTTGTGCAAGAAATGAGGCGGGGTCGTACAAACAACTGCCTCCTTAACTACACAATCTAGACTCATTCCCAGAGCATGGTCTATCTTCTGCTCTGAATGAGACACAATCCTATGAAAAAGTATGTTCACTGCAACCTTCCATGCAAACATGGCATGTGGGTTGGCGGTCTTTGTCTGGCTAGCTGTAAGAGGTCTTGCCTCTACAACAAGTGGGGAGGAGGGGGAAAGTTTACAGAGACAGACAGGAAGGCCAGGAAGCAGTTGGGGCCAGGTCAGGGGAAGGTCACTGCACTGCCCTTGCTGCTGACCAGAAGAAGGGGTGGGTATATATACACAATACAGCGCCAGACAGAGCCTCATTTACTGGGATCAGGCTGGCAATAGGAGCAGTAGATATTTGCAGGCTTCCAGCACTTGTAGCATCTCCATGTGCAAGCAGCCTGTCAGCAATTACAGCTGCTTGTTCACCATAGCAGCTTGGTGAGATCAGGAAGAGGGGAGGGGGAATTCCCCCGCCCCACCTGGAAAAAACCTTCCAGTATATAGGTGCAATCAGGAAAGGGGAAAGGAAATCCTCCCTCTTGCAGCAGGAATGAAGGGAAATCTCCTGCTCTGCGCTTCTGTAGACAGCATGGATTGTGTGTGAAAATCCCCCTCCTATATAAGTGAGAGGGCTGGGCTGGGGCACTGCTCAGTTGGGCTGCCCTCCAAAGGGGTGAAGCAGAGGTACCCAGGAGCAGACCCTTTTTGTCATGTGAGTAGCAGGGTCATCGGGAAGAGGTGGAGGAAGCCTGCTGGTACAGGACAACAAGCATTAAGGACTGGGGAGGCAGGCTAAGAACTGATTGAAGCAATGCATCGTGTTGCAGCAGAAGTTGTTTCAGCAGCAGTTCAAGGGTTACAGGACAAACAGAGCCAGACCAGGGGAATGAGCTATCTCTAGGACCCAAGAAGAAGAGCACGAGTATGGCAAGAGACACTATCACTGCTGGTGATTGAAACTATAGCAAGGCTGGGTAAGGGGCAGGAGAGTTCAGGGGAGAGAAATATAATGGGCATGGCTGGGGAGAGCATGGTGCTGCATTCAGGGGAGATCCTTGCTGCACTTAGGGATCATAGAAGGAAGACTGACGTGACATGGGGGAATGGCTTACTGCTTCCAACTGCAGCCACTTACCTCCCCTCAACCTCCTGCCCGAGGCCTCATTTACTGGGGCAATGGATTCCATGGTGGTTAGTCAGCAATGTTATTATGCGGGAGTATCAGACCCAGTGGGAGTTGACCTTCTCTTCAGTACTAAAGATAAAATATTGAGAGGTGAATCCATAGGTATTTTATCACTGCTCCACAGGGAAACTATGACAGGCAGCAAAATGGGACATCACAAGCAAAGCAACATCAAATCAAAGCAACCAAGGGAGGCTAGAACCTTGGAAAATTGGGAAGGAGCTTTTTTAATCTACACAGGTGTTATTTCAGGGCACTATCCGGAAAGAAGCCCATTGTTATTCAATTATGTGGACATAATCTGATTGGCGTATAAAACATTTGGCAGCATGGCTTCGTTTAACGATGAACAGTTTTTAGACTGAGGGCTGCAACAAAGGCTGAAATTTGATGGAACATCCTACATCACACTCTGTAGTTGGAATGATGACATTACAGGTGTTCACATGTATTATTCGGCAAGCCCAACAGAGACCCGATGCTCTGAATAACATTGCTGAGCTTTTAATGAAGGTGGATGTTTTCAGAGCATCTTCAAATTTAAACATGCTTGCAAGTTGTGCTGTTGGGCCCATGTTACCTGCAATTCTTTTTGGGGTAGGCCCCATTATGGTAGAAGATTTGAGAATAAATACACACCTCCTCTCTCGCTTGTCACAGGGTAAAAGGAAGGAGAAGGGGTGGTAGTGGAGCTGTCAGAAGGAAGCAGTCTCTCATTGGAGTCTGTTTTTGAAGTTTTTTTTGTTGAAGAACCCTTGCAACAAAGCCTGTTGCCAACTGTGTCCACATATCCATTCGGGGGGACACCATCGTAGGGCCTAATCACATCAGCCACACTATCAGAGGCTTGTTCACCTGCACATCTACCAATGTGATATGCCAGCAATGCCCCTCTGCCATGTACATTGTTCAGTTTGGCCAATGTACATGGCAGAGGGGCATTGCTGGAACATGACGGCATATCACATTGGTAGATGTGCAGGTGAACAAGCCTCTGATAGTGTGGCTGATGTGATTAGGCCCTACGATGGTGTCCCCCCGAATGGATATGTGGACACAGTTGGCAACAGGCTTTGTTGCAAGGGTTCTTCAACAAAAAAGACTGCAAAAACAGACTCCAACGAGAGACTGCTGAATTGGAATTAATTTGCAAACTGGATACAATTAACTTAGGCTTGAATAAAGACTGGGAGAGGATGTGTCATTACACAAAGTAAAACTATTTCCCCATGTTTATTTCCTCTCTTCCCCCTGCCCCCCCCCCCCTCCCGGCTGTTCCTTACATGTTCTTGTGAACTGCTGGAAATGGCCCACCTTGATTATCACTACAAAAGGTTCCCGCCCCACACACACCCTGGCTCTCCTGCTGGTAATAGCTCACCTTACCTGATCACTCTTGTTACAGTGTATATGGTAACACCCACTGTTTCATGTTCTCTGTGTATATAAATATCCCCACTGTATTTTCCAATGCATGCATCAATGAAGTGAGTTGTAGCTCATGAAAGCTTATGCTCAAATAAATTTGTTAGTCTAAGGTGCCACAAGTTCTCCTTTTCAATTACTGCCAGTGCATCTTTCTGATTTTAACCTATTTGGTTTCTGTCTTGAGGTCAATTTTATTTTGATAAGTCACTTCTGTTAGATTGGTCCATCTCCTGCCTTGCATTTGAAAAAAATCAGTACAATGTTGGGGTGGGCAGTGACATGGGGTCTGGTTTACAGCAGGTGTAAACTATTTGGATGATTTCTTGTCTGCACTGCTGGCAAATTCTGAGGAGTGTTACAGCCTACTGGTCACTTTCCAGTCCCTGGCTGGTAGGTTGGGGGTAGCTCTGGCTGATGAAAAAGCAGAGGGACCCTCTGCAAAGCTCACATATCTGGGAATTGAGATAGATACATAAACTGGTATACCTAGGCTCTCCCAGGATACTTTGGGGAAACTTCTTGGATTGATTATCAAGACTAGCGTGGCAAAGAAGGTTACAGTGTGGGAGCTATTATTGGGCATCTTAATTTTGCACCCTGAATGGTTGCCCTGGGGTGGACAATTTGCACCAAACTTTCAGTTGCCACCATGGGAACAGCAAAGCCCCAACATTTATAAGTGTTAGGAAAGAGGACGCAGGAATTGGGAGCTTGGGAATAATGTCTGAATTTAACAGAGTAGCCTGCTGAACCCTTGGTGTATTGGAGTACTACAGAGATTGGTAGTGCCATGAACATTTAGGACTTGCAACAGGAGCTTTAATGATTTTGTCTAATTTCATCAGAAGGATGGCCTGTTGGACTATCCTGGAAGAATAGATACTGCAATACATGGTGTCTATGGCAATTTGTTGGCTGGCATAATCCACCATCTCTGATTGCTTAATAGGCCTTACCTTTGCCAGTAAGATGAGGGGTTACCCATATCCTAGTAGTGGGTTCTTAGTCTGGAAGTTTTTAGTGGGATGGTCTTAGGATGTAGAACCTAGAAAGGATCCACGTCATCCCATCACAATTCAAAGGCTTTGAGGTTTGGTGCAAGTTCTCTATCAAATATGCAGAAGCAGACAAGAGGCAGCCTTATTCAAGACTTCATTCCTGGTACATTTTTTTGATCTTTTAGATTCATGGAACTCATGCCTAGGTCATCGAGTGATACTTTGGGAAGGACTTTGGATTTACAATGGGAAAAGCAATTGATCATATTAACCTTGAGGATCTTGAAAACTGATCAGGATCCAATGTGAGTCCATAAAGCTACAGGTGGCAAGTCCAGAATTTGCCCAGTAAGGGCATTAATGACATATACAGTGAGGAGACCCATTGGAGATGGGCCCCTTTTTAGTCATAATGATGGACAGGCCCTCACAGCATAACATTTATTTCAATTTTCATAAAAGGACTTACAAAGTTGGAGCTACCAGCAGAAGAATTTGGCTCCCACTCTTACCAGGTAGGGGTTGCAAAAGCTGCGGCCCAGCTGTGGCTAGGAGCCAAAGTGATTCAGGCAACTAGGTGATGGCATTCAAATGCCTACAGAATGTCCATGATACCCAAGCGGAGAATCAGCAAATTTTCTTATATTACCACTTTCAGGATCAGGTAGCCGAGGCAATTGAGTGGTAGTGTGGACTTATGGGCTCTGTATTGTAAAGTGGTACACAGGGAGGGCTTCAAGGTCGTTGGGTGGTTCACATCAGAGTCTAGATCAGGGGTGGGCAAACTTTTTGGCCCAAGGGCCACATCGGGGTGCGAAACTATATGGATGGCTGAGTAGGGAAGGCTGTGCCTCACCAAACAGCCTGGCCCCCACCCCCTGACTGCCCCCCTCAGAACCTCTGACCCATCCAACCCCCCTGTTCCTTGTCCCCTGACAGCCTCCTCCTGGGACCTCCTGCCCCTAACTGCCCCCCAGGATCCCACCCCCTATCCAACCACCCCTTCTCCCTGTCCCCTGACTGCCCCAACCCCTATCCACACCCCTGCCCCCGACAGGTCCACCAGGCCTCCCACGCCTATCGAACCCCCCCAGTTCCCCATCCCTGGCAGCCCCCCCATCAGAACCTCCAACCCATCCAACCAGCCCCTGTCCCTGACTGCCCCCCCGGGACTTTCTGCCCCTTATCCAACCCACATGCTCCCCCCCCCCCATTACCATGCCGATCAGAGCATCAGGACTAGCAGCCATGCTGCCCAGCCGCAGGCAGCCATGTCGCCACGCTGCCCAACAGGAGCTTGCAGCCCCTCCTCCAAGAGCGCTGACGGCCTGGCGAGCTGAGGCTGCAGGGGAAGGGGAACAGCAGGGGAGGGGCTGGGGCTAGCCTTCCTGGCCGGGACCTCAAGGGCTGGGCAGGACAGTCCCATGGGCCATAGTTTGCCCACCTCTGGTCTAGGAGGCAATCCTGAGCAGACATGGAAGGACGAGCATGCTATGGAAACAACTGATGCCCCTTGTAGTCTTTTCGGCAGCCTGGGTGCTGTCACCAGATGCAAATATTGTTCACCTCAGTGAAAAAGGAAGGAATCAGTGAACACCTGGGAACCCGGTGAGGGTGCAAGAGGCAGCAGCCAAGCATTTTGCTGGCACCTCCTTCTGATGGTTGTCCAGTGCAGGTACTTGATATGGAAGGAATATGGTTTTCATGTGAAATGGATTGAAAAAAGGATTTCAAAGAAAGCATCCTTTAAGGAAGTTGAGTAAGGGGCAGCAGGGGTTCAGGTTTTTATGTCTCCTACAGCAGGGAGACAACCCTCCTCCTTTTATAGTCCCCATTACTTCATATGAGGGGAAGGCAGAGGGGTCCCAGCAGGGGAGTAGCTGGGACCTAGTTGGGGGGGGGGGGTTCTATGGAAATGATTAAGGAAAGGATGACGACGTGCACTGTACGGTTTGTTGCCAGGTCCTCTGATATTTTAAGTGAATAAAGTTGTAGCCTAATGAAACCACATCCATTCGCTCCTGTCTTTTTTTCTGGTGCTTTGGACAAATAGTATGTGGTTATGCAATTAAAGATGGTATCATAATGAATATGCAGTAGTGGACCAAATTAAGGTGTCATGGGTAATCTTCTGGCATTTAAAATATTACATTATGGTAAACAAGGAGAACAGAGACAGAAAACACCATTTATTCTAAGCTTTTTGCTGCTTCACAATTTTGTCACCAAGGTGACAAAAACACCTTTGATAAGAGGTCTTTGATAGAAAGATACCTAACCTTGCTAATCTTGAACAAAATTCTCTTAATATTTTTTTGTGTGTACGGTAACTACTCTAAAGACAGCAGCTCTGGGCTGGGTTTTTTTGTTTTTTTTTTTTAAAAGAGTTCTGAGTTTGGTAGCCCTGTTTGTCAAGCTAATAAATTTGCAAGAAGGCCACAACTCTGAAGATAGCAAGAAGCATCACAGTCCTGTTCAGAGAAACATTATATGGCTTTTCTATATTGATTGGATCACAAAGTATCTTAGCACAAAAGTGCATTTTATAATATTAAAATGTTCAGTGGCTTTTCCACTGTTGCTAATGTTGTGCCTTTGAGCCCAATCAAAATTTAGTTAGAGATTTTACAGAACAATTGGCAAACTACATGCTCCACAACTATGTTGCATAACGAAATGTTAAAATACTTCTTTTGAAACATGAGCAGGTTTGTCTTGTCAGGTTAATGTGACAAGATGATATTTTGGTATCATTTTTTATTACCAGTATAATAAATAATGAAAAATGAAGTAGCAGTACAAAGTGTAGATGCCAATGCACTGTTAACCCTATCATAGTCTAAAATCAAATTGTTTGGGTCACAACAAACAAGAATATATTTCAGTAAATGAAACAGCTCATGAGGGGTTAGGATGAAGTTGAACTACATTTTTGGTAAAAGAAACTAAGTTTTTGGTAATCAATTATTGACCTGTTTTTCACTGAATGTAGAGGAAGCTGACTAATGTCTGGCAAAAGGAGAATGTCTTCTCCCGATGTGAAGAGAAGAGCTATAAGAGGGTCAGTGCATCTCTAATTATAATGGTGCAGTTAGCGCTACTCTAATTGAAAGGTTGTATCTGCATTTCCATTAGAGAGCCATGTTTTTCATGGGTTGTAGCTCAGCTGTAAAGATTCAATCTGAATTGAAATGAGTCATAGGACCTTATGCTGCTCAGTGCTGAACACCCTCATCTCCCACTTAAAGCAAGGCATAGTGCAGGGTACTCAGCATCTCAGAAGAACAGACATGGGAACAAACTTGAAAACAGTATTTTATAGTGCCATTAGCTATGAAGTATAGCCATTGGAATAACTAGTAATTAGTACCACACATGTTCTCAGAATCTGTATGCATTTCAAAATACAAGCTCACCTGATCGATCCTAACAGCTCTGAAGGGCCAATCCAGTCTAAAGATAACATACTAGGATATATGTACCTGTAACACAGTTAAGGTGGGCCCCATCTAGGGCAGGGTGAGTGCACCAGTCTTTTTTTGGGGACTAGGGGCTGGCGCACAAGCCTTACATGCCTATCTCCCTCAGCTCAAGTCCGCATATCTTGGAGTAGCTATATATGGCCAGGGTCTATGGAAAATGCCCTGCTCATTCAGGGTAGTATGGCCTAGTGGCCAGATTCCAGGAAACTTGCCACTACTGTCAGGGCAGTGTGTCCCAATGGCCAGACTCTATGGGGGCTGCTGGCTGGAGGGTAGGCAGACCCAGTAGGGGGGCATGGGCCCAACCAACTCCACCAGGCCCCGACCCAAAGCCCTAGTTGTGGTGGTACAACCAGCTACCAGATCAGTGGGGAGTCCCACCAAAACACGCCGAGCTTACCTCGGTGGGAGATACCACACAGACACCACCCCTGGGTCACTTCCTACCATGGTCTCAGGCATTGTAGTCCAGGAGCCATTGGGAGCTCTTAGTTCCTCAGCACTGACCACTCCCTGGGCTCCATGGGCTGCTGGGGTCTGAGGCTGTGATCTATGTCTCCGCTCCCCTCTACCGCAGGCTAGAGGCTGTCCTCAGCAGGCACTCCTAATACACATCCTTCCCCACCAGCATCTCTCTCAGACTTAGCTGGGCTGCTCTCCTTTATACTGGTACAACTGGAGCATGCCCAGTATGGAGATGGGGGCGTGGCTTCCTCAGCCCACAATGTGGCGTTAACCCCTTCCCGTCCACTGCGTGGCGAGTGTGCTCAGTCACAGTACCAAAATGTGGATTTAGCATATTTTAAATGTTTTTAAAGTTGCTAATATGTTTAGTCAATCCTAAAACTGAACTTAATATCTGGCATTTAAATCTTTGTTTACCAAAGTTATTTATACAGCTCTGGTGAAGGTTCACTATTTAGGCACAATTAAGAAAGGAGTTATATCATTCTCTATATTTAGCCCATGGTTCTGGTTTGTGATGTATAACCACACCCACAGGGTCCCTGGAATTGAAAGTCTGCTGATAGACTGATTACATCACAAAGCAATCAATAATTACCCTGTTCATTGGAAGGCCTTAAGGAATCAACACTAGCCCAGGTGCCAGCATCGCCACAGAAAAGCCACACCTGAATTACGGTATCCTCATTATTTCTGCACTCATCCATGTGTGTCATATCTCATGATTCTTTGTGCTGAGACACTCTGGGATTCTTTGCCAATTAATTATGCCAATTACTGTAGAATTTGTGGGGGAATTGTAGGAAGGGTGTGGTAGGACTATTAGCACTCGAGTAATTTTGTATGTGTCCTCCCTGCAAAGTGGTCACATTCCAGCCAGAATTAATCAGAGCCTGTGTTTAAACCTATATCTCCAGCCATTCAAGACAGCTTGATTTTAAAGAACCTACAAATCCAAATTAGAGGGTTTTTTGTGAGGATAGTAGAGGGGGTAGGTCTTCTCGCCTTGGAATCTATGAATCTGTGAAAACCCAGGTAAGTATGTAGGCTAATTGTGCAGTGAAGACATATCCATAGTAGTGATACACATGAAATGAGAACTGCCCCTTCCCCAGGAATACCTTTCTTGGTGACTGCTTAATCCCTGCTGACTTGCCTTCATGCAGGGTTATCTTGGGGACTGGCTCTTTAAATTTGACAGAGCTAAGCAAGTGTTGCCCTAAAACAGCCATTTTACAACTGGCTGCAGCATCTCCCTCTCTCCATCTAGTAGGTACCCTTAATGACTTTGATGGTTTACCCTAGTTTTCCCTTTCTCATTCCTGAGCAGTGGGCACATTCTGGCAGAGTGCATTTCTTCAGCACTCTGAATGGACTGTAAGGTGGATAGAAAGCTGGCTAGATCATTGGGCTCAACAGGTAGTGATCAATGGCTCTATGTCTAGTTGGCAGCCGATATCAAGCGGAGTGCCCCAAGGGTCAGTCCTGGGGCCGGTTTTGTTCAATATCTTCATTAATGATCTGGAGGATGGTGTGGATTGCACCATCAGCAAGTTTGCAGATGACACTAAACTGGGAGGAGTGGTAGATACGCTGGAGGGTAGGGATAGGATACAGAGGGACCTAGACAAATTAGAGGATTGGGCCAAAGAAATCTGATGAGGTTCAACAAGGACAAGTGCAGAGTCCTGCATTTAGGACTGAAGAATCCCATGCACTGCTATAGACTAGGGACCGAGTGGCTAGGCAGAAGTTCTGCAGAAAAGAACCTAGGCGTTAGAGTGGACAAGAAGCTGGATATGAGTCAACAGTGTGCCCTTGTTGCCAAGAAGGCTAACAACATTTGGGGCTTTATAAGTAGGGGCATTGCCAGCAGATTGAGGGACATGATCATTCCCCTCTATTCGGCATTGGTGAGGCCTCATTTGGAGTACTGTGTCCAGTTTGGGGCCCTACACTACAAGAAGGATGTGGAAAAACTGGAAAGAGTCCAGCGAGGACAACAAAAATGATTAGGGGACTGGAACACATGACTTATGAGGAGAGGCTGAGGGAACTGGGATTGTTTAGTCTGCGGAAAAGAAGAATGAGGGGGGATTTGATAGCTGCTTTCAACTACCTAAAGGGGGCTCTAAAGAGGATGGATCTAGACTGTTCTCAGTGGTATCAGATGACAGAACAAGGAGTAATGGTCTCAAGTTGCAGTGAGGGAAGTTTAGGTTGGATATTAGGAAAAGAAATTTCACTAGGAGGGTGGTGAAGCACTGGAATGCATTACCTAGGGAGGTGGTGGAATCTCCTTCCTTAGAGATTTTTAAGGTCAGGCTTGACAAAACCCTGGCTGGGATGATTTAGTTAGGGATTGGTCCTGCTTTGAGCAGGGGGTTGGACTAGCTGTCCTCCTGAGGTCCCTTCCAACCCTGATATTCTATGATTCAGTCACTATTGCTCCCATGAAATCCTGAGTTTGACTTAAGGCTGCCTGTGCCTGATGTGCTGGATACCACTTTGACTCTCTCCTGAGGGGGTCTCTCAGCTACAGCAGACCAGGTTGTTGCAGGGACAGAGAAATGTATGCTACTTTACTGCATTAAGGATTTACTTGACCCTCTCTGAGTCCTTATGTTTGAATGTCCTTGTTTTATTGGTTTAAACACGGTTACGTGAGTGTTTTAGCACAGATTGTTTTGTACTATATATAGTGAATGAGCTGCTTTTGGCATATACATTTACTGATATTGATCCCATCTTGGTTGGGTCCTCTAGGTTCTACCATAATACAAATAATACCCTTTCTTATAAAGGCTAAAGCTGTGCATTAAAGATATGAGAGCATAACCAATACATACATGCGTTTTTGATTTCATGAAACAAAGAGGCAGGATGGAATGTTCAAGGTCAATGCTCCAACCCTGGGACTGAGTCCATCCCTCCACCAAAGTTCAACCATAAGATGCTACTTCCTAACGTGATATAGTAGCTTTCAGACCTGAAGGTTGTCTCTGTATTTGTCCAAGACTTATTTCTCTGTTAGTTTGACTTATTTCACCCAGGTTATCTAGCATGTCAGGGCATCCATGCATTCATTCACCTATTCACCTTTTGTGCACAGGTCATGATCCAGTGCACACAGCTCCTGAGATGGAGTTTGAGCTGTCAGGATTTTGTTGCTTTAGTTTCTGAGTGTTGCTTAGTTTCTGTGCATTGGATTTTACTCTTTCTTGTGATTTGGCTCCAGGTCTTTCAAGATGTATCTCGGATTGTTCTGTATTCCTCCTTTGAGGGTTGCCTTTCCAAGTGTTGTTTGCCAAAGCATTTTTGTTTGCACTATGTTGCTGGTAACTTTCTCTTCCTGTTTGCACAATTCAACATCCCTCTTTGGATGTATATGTTTATTTGTGTTGTGTTGTGTATTATACATCAGAACTTCAAAACAGGGCATTTCATCTATCTTTGTTTAGTGTTGTCACAAGAAATAATTCTTGCTAGCTGCAGTTAAAACATGAGTTCATCCTCAGGATTAAACAAGAGAATAATTACTTATACTGTATGTATTTACTAGAAGAACATTTTATATTCACAAAAATATAAAAACAATTTGCAATAATACAAAATAAAATGTCTTTCACCCATTAGAGAGACAAGGTGGGTGAGGTTCTAATTGATTTTCTAAATTATTTTTCTTCAGAATCAATAAACATTTGAAATTGCTGAAGACAATTTGATTCAGTGTTTGAAGAGAGAATCTATGCAGCCTTATTTCTCAAACTTTATCACTAATTTCACTGTGATAGATTTTTTTTCTGACTTGCCAAGGGATTGGGAATAGTTGGATGATAGCTTTGGAAATTATTTAAAAGATATTAATTTGCTAAATCAAACTACAAATATACAATTTACAGCCAAATCATCTCACTTCAAAGAAACTACCTGCCAAGTAAGGTACTAGTGAATGGGAAGAAAGGTGGGAGAATCCGGCACTAAAAGAATGTATTTCAATTTTTAAAACTGTATTCAATAGAGGCACATTCAGTAAAATGCACATACTAAAGGCTTCTTTAATCTAGCTGAGAAAAGCATAACAAGAACCAATGGTTGGAAGATGAAGCCAAACAAACTCAAATTAGAAAGTAGTCACATATTTTTACCAGTGAGTATGATTAACTATTGGAACACTAGTGGAAAACTAGGGGAGTGGTGGGTTCTCCATCTCTGGTTGTCTTCAAATCGAGACTGGATGCCTTTCTAGAAAATATAGTTTAGCCAAGGATTAGTTATGCTTCAGTCAAACACAAGTTATTGGGCTCAATATAGTGGTAACTCAGTGAAATTCCATGACCTGTAATATGCAGGTCAGACTAGATTCTGGATTTGAATTTATTAATCTGTTTTGCAGAATCTTTCTTTATTTTCAAAAAAATTCAATATTCAAGTAATAGTCTACATAACACAATACAATGAGCTGTTGTATTTGTATGTTTAATTTCTGGGGGGAAAATACCACTGCAGTAGTTGAATGAAAAGCAGCCTCAGATGTGTGTGTTAAATATATGTAGTACAAGTGTGACTTCTTCCTGTTACAGTGAAGATAACATTTCTTTAGGGGAGGACTATATGACTTATCTTATATTTGTGGGAGATAACACTTAATATGTTTAAGGTACCTGTCCTTCATAGATGTCATAGTGTTTTATACAGGTGGCAGGTTTCAGAGTGGTAGCCATGTTAGTCTGTATCAGCAAAAAAACGAGGAGTCCTTGTGGCACTTCGGAGACTAACAAATTTATTTGGGCATAAGCTTCCATGCATCTGATGAAGTGGGTTCTAGCCCATGAAAGCTTACGCCCAAATAAATTTGTTAGTTTCTAAGGTGCCACAAGGACTTCTCGTTGTTTATACAGGTGGGCAAGTAACATCCCATTTTATACATGGGGAAATTGAAGCACTGAGAAATTAAGTGACTTGTCCTACATCATATATAGAATTAGCAGCAGAACTGGGGATATAAGCCTGGTCTTCTGGATCCCAGTCTTGTGTTCTAGCCATTGGCTCCCAGATGCCTGCATCCCTATGTTACAGAGAGCTAGAATAGCCAATAACAATGCAGAATCCATGGTTAGAAAATACACAAGCTCCCACTAGTGAGCACATCTCAATGCTACAGACAGAGTGAAAGAAAGCATATTAATAGCAATTGTTTTGGGTTTGATTTAATTCAATATCAAGAGATGTCAAATATATAGACTTAATCAACTTTATTGCTCAAAGGTTATTAGTCAAAGATTAAAACTGCATAATACAGAAAGGAAGATCAATACATTACCACCAGCATGGAAGGCAGCAGTGAGCCTCGCACTGACTCAAAATTTGAGCTTCACTTTACCTTTTATATATACTGGGGTTGTTTACAACATAGGAGGGTTTCACCATTTAGTTGCATTACTTTAAACCTAACATATCATTCTTATCTCTGTTTTTGACACCTTTTTGGAAACTTTTTGCTAGGCTTATACAGATCCTGCAGTAAACTGAATAGAGATTGTAAATAGGTTATTATCTTGCTTTTACCATAGCATTGCAAATATCAGCAAAACTTTAGAGACATCCTGCATCAGCTATAGCTTGGGTACAGAAACTGTGTTAGCTAAGCATCACCAAAATTGCTTGTCTTGTCCTTTTTCTCTGGAATGCCTCTATACATAACACTGAGATTAAAATACTTCACATTGCCCTTTGGTTAAACAACTTAACATAACTAAAAAGCAATTTGGAAGAGCTTAACATGAATACAATTCATAGTAATAAAAATGTATATGATGATATTGTATATTATATTGGTAACATCATAAGCCTTACAGACCTTCTCTTATCTGGCCCCATACATACTTGCAGAACAGAATCTCTGGAGTAGCCAAGCATAGCAGCCTAAAGCCTGGAAGGTTGAGTGTATTTCTCAAAACTTCTTGTATTCTCCTTCAGTATACAGAGCAAGAGTCATGCAAAGGTTACAGCACCTAACTACAGTATAATTTTAGAATTGTACAAATTAAAATGAATATAAGCATTCTAAATATATGGTACTATATTTAGTCACTATTAGCTACTTTGTTATTCTGGTTAAATAAACATTTTAATCACACTTAGAGCTACAAAAAATAAATACCGTGATTTGATTCATACACTTAGCATGTGAGCTGAAAGAACCTGTTTTCTGGTAGTAGGTAATAAAGCAACTTCCCTTCCTGGTTAAAAATTCTGTTTGTGAGAGCTGTTTTCCCAATATATTCTGTTTATAAGAGTCAGTTTCACAAACCTTGATAAAGTCCATTCCTTATTTGATACCTGACCTAAGCATTTAGGAGGTATGTGACTAAAATTTTGCAAGCTGGGTTTTTCCATTTTGCCTTTGAGTTGGCTGGAAAGCACTATGGGGGCTTGGCTTACTTTGGTCAACACAGTATAGGAAAAGGCTAATTAACCAAGAGGTTAAGGGAGTTTCTGAGATCTTACTTGCATAAGTCTCTGAGGTCCAATTTCATAATGTGTCAGTGTACTGGGCAAAGACCATCATCAACCATGTGTTGTATAACTGTCCAAGTTCATACTGTATTTTGTCTCTCTGTGTCTATAGCAGTTTTATCACTGAAAATGCATCCCAAAAAATTGAATCATTTCAGTATTGTGTTCTAGTTTAAGCTTCAAGGCATATAAATTTACAGTCTCCACTTCTTCTTGCACTAAAGCTTCCTTTGTGGAATTTAGATCCTAGCATTTTGACTAAAAACTTGGAAGAGTTGCTCTTCCAATAAGATGATTTGTTTTGATACAACTTTCAAGATTTAGGGCCCCATCTTTCATTCTTTGCACAGGTAAAACTTTCACTGAAATTCATGAGGATTTATTCTTAGCATGGAGTGTAAGTTGGGTCTCTCTGTAACTTTCTCTCTCAAACCTTGTACAGAGTTAAGATGATTTAGAATATTATGAGGATTTGGTGAGAGTACGATGGGTCACTTTCAATAAGTGAATCATTCCCTGTGTTTGGGACTAGCGGTAATTCAGGAACAGTTTTTAGCCTGAAATCAGTTGTATCTGTATCCTCCACCCAACTGAGGCCCCATTGTATGGGTTACATAGGACTGATGATGTAAGGACTGCATTATCACTGCAATCCTAGTTGCTTTCTTTAAGCATTCTTCACTCTTCCTCAATAAGACCCTCATGAGTCTGCAGTTATTTCTGCAGATTTCGCTAACCTTCTCTTAGAATTATTGACTTTTTTTTATGTTGTTGCATGCAGTGTAGTTGTAGCTGTGTCTGTCCCTAGATACTAAAGAGACAAGTTTGGTGATATCTTTTTATGGAACACTTTCTGTTGGTGAGATAGACAAGAATGTCTCTCTTTCACCAACAGAAGTTGTTAAAAAAAATAAAAATTACTTCACTCGCCTTGTCTCTATTTTAAGTTTATATTTTTCACCTGTCAGGGTTTCTGACTTGGGTTGAGCTGGATATGAAGGCAGTCTAATGAAGCATCTTATGTAATGATTTCAGAAGTTGTTCTGCTGAGAAGAGTGATCTGCAGTCTTGCCTAAGTGAGAGTGGACCTCCATCCCAACCAGCCTTTGTCCAGCTTCTAAAAAGAGTTATCCATGGGTGACCATAGCCCAGAGGTTGTTCATCTTTTTCATTTTTATTCTGAGATGAGATTCAGAGCTGTCTCCTAGAAGCTGGGAATAAGGAGGAAATTATGGCACCTTAAGACCACCTGGGTTTTCAGAGATGACCAGCAAGTGCTTTGCACATTGTCAGTTGTCCCCAGACTACAATTTGAGAACTTCTCCCCTAAATAATGGTCTGGCTGATTCCTAGCAGAAGCTCATCCTCTGTCTGGGTAAATATGGATGTTATGGCCGGTCCAAGCTAGTCCCCTGATATGAAATATTTTTGATCAGTTATAAATTGTAATTTTGAAACACATTCAAGATTTAAAAAAAAAATCTTACATTTTGATTTTCCAGACTGGTGGACTAAGAAAAAATAGCTTTCTTTTTTAAGCTTGTGATCATATAAACGGCAGAACACACAAAAGTAACAACAAAACTATTAATGGATATTACATTACAATGTTTGGATTTAGGGCTACTTGCAAGTAAGGGTGGTGAAAGATACTTAATGCAGAAGAACTGCTGTGTTGGGGCAGCATACAGGAAACCTGAGGAAGGGTCTACCTCCATTATACACAGTGAGAGCTGTGCTCTGCAGGGGTACTCCCTGTGCCTCGGGAAGAGATGAGGACATGATGAGAGGTTCTGCAAATATAAGGATCCACCATGCAAACCCCTTTATGTGGGGAGAGAATGTCAGTCACAGGGGCTATGATAAAGGCTCTGCCACGGCTCCATGTGCTGGCGGGGAAGGGGGAAGTCATTTCCTTCATCACCTGTAGAGTATCTTTTTGACTGGATTTTTACTTGTGTTGTGTGCAGGGAAAAGGATCTATTCCTACATGTTTTTCCTGATGGAAATATGGATAACATTTTCAAATGTGCTTATGACTCATTTTCAAAAGTCACATAGGAGCTTGACTTTCAATGGCACTTAGGCTCCTAAATTACTTTAGGCGATGAGATGTAGGCTCCTAAGTCACTTAGGTGCTTGAAAAAAATCCTTTATCTCAATTTAAACAACTTGTGTTAGTTCTGTTGTGCATGTGTTCTTGATAACAGGGACAGTTAAAAATGACCTATACCTTGAATTTTCCCTTTTTGTCCTAAGAGTTGTAATCTTCCGGCATCGTTTGAATAGAAAATTAATTGTTTCAGAGACCTATGTTGTATTTTTAGAGTGAATATATAGTAATGCAGTAGTATTGCAATGTAGACTTATGATAGCAGTTTGGTAATGTAAAATTTTTATGCCATATGAAAACTAAAAAAACAGCGATAATAATCTCAACATCCGTTCAAAGCAATCAGTGGGTTGCCAAGTGGACAAGTAAAAAATCAGTAGTGGGAAAATTATGTTTAAACTATGGAGAAAGTATTGTACAAAGAAGAGTAAAATGAACTATTAAAAAAATCTTCTCAACAGGATCCTGGGTTGTTGTTGTTTTTTTTTTTTTTTTGAAAGCACGTTGAAGATATGAAAAGAGAGCACAAAGGGGAAAAAACTGTTATTTTAATATGTGACACCCACGGCGTCACCTAAGTCTGGAGGTAATAATAACCAGATAACTGGCTTTGAAATCATGTAGCACAATGAGAAAAAACATGTTGCTTGAGTATTACAGCCCTACCCAACAAATTGTTTTAAAGGGGAGCAGCCCTGACACACTAATGCGATAGAATTATATGTGATGCAAAACATTGTAGGTGGTTAAGAAACAAGTCAGAAAAGTAAAAGTTTGCCTGTATAAAGATGTGTTACAAATCTAAACAGCTAAGTTAAAAGGGCTAACTACTGAAGGGCCATATCCTTCTTCCATGGAACACAGTAGCAAAAGTCCAATAACTTCAATTGCAGTCCTACATAGTTCTAGGTTCTGCCCTGTGCACCAGCAGGAGCCAGTGGCGTAGATGGAGAGAGGCATTGTGACTGCCTAAAATCCCAGCAGTTCCTACTGGGAACTGAATTCTGGACTCCTGTACAAAGGTCTGGGTCTAGTGCAGAGTGTCTGCATAGGGGCAAAGAAAACAGCTCTTCCCACACCTGTGCACAGAACAACCACCTCACCTCCTTGTTATCTGAGGTGGATTCTATGTTGCTGCAGGGCAATCTATTCTGCTAAGAGCACAGGGTTTATGCAGAGCTGTGCAGAGGGCTGACCAGTCTCTGGTGCTGAAGGGATCCCTATAGTTCCATGGGCTTTGGATACCATGTCTTTTCCTCTTCTGGAGTCCTCCCAAGAAGCACTTGGTAATAGAGCTGGGTGAAATTTTTCGTCTGAAACCTTTTTCAGGGAAAAATATGGATTTGGTTAGACAAACATTCTGCAACTTTGTGTCAATATTTCCATTAGGAGTTTTATTCAATAGAATTAAAAAAGCAAAAACATAAATAGATACAAAATATTCCATTTCTGGATGGACAAAGAGTTTCATTCAATCCCAAATGATTATTTTTTTCAACTTCTTCATTTGCTGAAAATTCTGAAAAAATTCATTTTTGGGTCAACCTGAAATTATTTTTTCCCTTGAGAGTGACAAAATACCAGGTTTGGTCAGGACCTACTATGGGCATTGTGCTAGCTGCTCCTTTCTTGGGGACTGGGAAGGAATCATTCCCTCGCTACCAGATTGGCCAAGGCAGAGTGGGCGTTTTTTCACCTTCCTCACACCGGTTTCAGGGGGACTTTGTTAAAGTGAATAGAGAAGGGAGTTAGGCTGTAACGTCACAACTCAGTATGTAAGTGTGGTGCGGATGTCCAGTGCAGGTACTCTATAGGGAGGGGATACAGTGATGAAATAAATGGACTTAAAGGAGGTGTCTGCTAAAGAAGCAGAAAGGGGGTGGAGGGTTGGGGTGCGGTGCCTTTATAGCCTACCTGAACTATCATTTGAGGGGCGAGGTGGTAAGGTCCCTGCAGTGGGTTGGCTGGAGACCAAGCGGAAGCCCCACAGGTAGATTTTGAAATGATCATGGAGTTACTTGCACTATACACTTTTTTCTGCTGGGTATTCCCAGATGTTTAAATATAAAGTTGCAGCCTAATTGAACCATATCCAGTGTCTTGTGTCCTTCTTTTGGTATAGCGAGACAATACTAATCTACTTATGCTAAAACTTCCTTTTTCCTTTGTGTTCCTAATTCTTTTGTCATTATGTTGATACAGCCCTACATGTGGTAAGGACTTTTTCTTGAAGCTACACAATTACATGAAATAAAAACAGAGTTTATATCCCATGTACATTCTAGTGTATAAAATAGGAAAGGAAAATAAAACACACTGGAGCAAATTAAAGCTGTTGAGTTTAGAGTTAAAATAGCATATCATTTTTAATAGGAGGCAACAAAGTGAAAACTATTCTGTGGAACTAAGTACTTAATTCACTGGAAAATACAAAGCAAGATGACTTTGGAACCAAAACAACAAAATCAATTGAAACAATAACAGTAATAATATGCTTTTTCTTGAACAATAGTTCACACACATATACAATGGTAAGACAGTGTTAAATTGTAACACAAACTGACAAAAGCAATCCAATATTAAGAAGGAAATTTATTACACATCCTCCAGTTTGGAGCATTACCTTTGTGACTTTCTTAATGCACTCCATTAACAATTGGAGGAGATATAGTTCCAAGTTAAAAATACATAGTTTTAATTCAGTTGGGGGATTACATTTTCAGAAGGGGTGTGTGGGATTTAGCTACACTACAGTCTCTGGGTAATTAAATTTTGCATACTTTAATTCCCACCTCTAATTTTAATTATTGCGGTATTCTTCACCATACAAGAACAGCTCCAAGCGCCTTTCAGTCGCACTCAGCCCCCAAACTCTTTCTCTAGGCTTTTTTTCCGGGTCACACTGTGCTTAATCAGTCTCTGTCTGGCTTTTTGCTGTGTCTCTCGTGTCTTCTGTGGGGTTCCTCTCCTTCTCCTCCCACACACCTCTACTCAAAACAATACCTAACCAAGCCCCTCTCCCATATCGTTCAAATTCCTGTGCAGTCTTACGTGCGTCTTTGTTTTGCGCATTGGCCTGTGCCTGTGTTTAGAGTGCAGACTGTTTCATAAAGGAGCTTAACTGTTTTTTAAATGCAGGGAAGCTAGTTTAACCCACCAGCTTCAATGACATTTTACGCTACCCGCAACACCACCCTCTGTCTTAGCTCTGCCCATCATTCTGAAGTGTCCTAAAATGGTAACATCCAACAACCCATTCCAGATAGAAACAAAATAAATAATTTAACAAATTACAAATGATACAAGCTTCACTATTTACATAGTGCCTTTCTGTCAGGATATTTTCATGCCACCAACACAACAATTTTACCCCCATCCAAATCCCCTGAATTTTTCATTCCCTGTCAGATTTTCTTCCAGGCAACCAAGTAGCCACTTACAATGTGCTCTTAAAGTGTGTCTATTGTTTCTGTGCAATTTGCTGGCCGAGACAGATTCTTCCCATATGTGTTAATGGGGGAATCATTACTGTCACAGTTTTCCTAGCCTCAATTTCCACAGCTACATACTCAGTTTCTGGGGGCAGCCACACTGAAATCCTGCCCTTCTGATACCATCTCAGATGGTCCTTATGGATAACGTTGGGTTTAGTCCTGAATTCCAACTATATCCCTTACACCACTTCATTTACTCAGGTCAGTATTGTATAGCATCTCTCTCAAGGTTTATCCAGCTCAGGGCTCCTACCTTTCTTTCTCTTCAAATTGTGGAAACAGACCAGATCCACTCTTTTTCTAGTCTCTCTGTATAACTTTACATTTTACAGCCTTTTAATTTCATCACAGACTATCCTCAAATTTTCTTTAGCAATGGTTTGAGATTGTTCAGTTTTAGATTACAAGGTTTCTACATAATCCAAATGGTTCAAATCCCTTTATTCCTCTTCAGCAATTCCATACCAGAGGTTTGCTGGGATCCTTGTGCAAACATAAGGAGGGGTGGGGTATGCTTTGTGTTTTCATTGACTGCTGTTCTACAAGCCATCAAAAGGAATGGGAAATGCTGGTCCCAGTCCTTTTGGTGCTATTCTGGAAAGGTAGCCAGCTAAACCCCCGAAGTCCTGTTGAACCTTTCATCGACTATGGGTGTGCTGGGGTGGTGCAAGTATTATGGATTCCCTGAACCACTTTTGCATTCACATTTTCTCCTTCGATCTGTATGTAAATCATCCAGGACTCCAAATCTGGTGAAGAATTCACTCATGAGGACTTCTACTACTGTCACAACCTTTTGGTTTCCTATTAGGCAAATCTCAGGCTATTTTGTGAAATAGTCAGTAGGAACAAGCCCATATTGATTGTCAGCCTCAGTCTCAGGCACATACATAAGCATGTCAATAGCAATGCACTCCACTGGTGCTCCCCCAAGATACTTATGCATGGGGGGTTGCAACACAAGCATCACATTTCCTGCACCACTTTTCTACATCCTGCCTCTATTTTACCCATTAAAAATTCTCTCTTAGCTTGACTAAAGTTTTGGTAACCCCAAAATGTTCAGCAGATTTAAAAGTAAATAACCTCAGAACCTCCTTTTTTAACATTGAGCTGACTCCGGGAACCATCACCTGCTGGTTTCTCCCATGTTCTAGATAATATTTTATCTTTAAGCTTTCCCACTGTGCCCGGAAAGTTTTTACTGTGGTATTGTAAGGGTACATTTTATTCCAGGTTCACTGTGTTTGCCAGTTGATTTTCCAACCACATGATATCCTGATATCAGAATCATCTCATCCGAGAGTTTTTAGTTGCTATGGGGTCCATTCCTACAACCTCTTCCCCATTGTTCCAGGAACATGAGCACTGTTGCAAATTAAAGGAAGAGAGGCACACCTGGAGCAACGAATTTCTTGGTCTCCTGCTTGGGGCAAGGTTTGCAATTAGCTTCCTAACAAGGCCATCTGGACAAGGCATCAGCATTACCATGCTTATGGCTAGGCCTCTGTGTAATTGTCAAATCAAAGCACTGCAATTTCCCCGACCACCTGGCAAGCTGTTCCTCAGGATTCCTGAATCTAAAGAGCCATTGCACCAAAACATGGTTTGTCCTGACCATAAACTCCATCCCATATAAACATGAGAATGTGATGAGAATTTTCTATAGATTTAACAACTGTAGTATGCGTGTTTGTGGTGTGCTTGCTGCTTGACTGAAATATATCATTTAGTCTGTTCGTTTGGGGACTGTGTGATGAGCCTAGCGACCTGCTAGGCAAGGCTGAGAGCTTCATAATGAAGCTTTGATCCCTAAGCCCTTTAGCACCCATCAACTCTTAACCAGGGGGTGGGGCTACTCAGGAAGACTACGGCTTTAAAAAGCCTGCTCCAAAGTGACCGGAGGAGCTAGTGAACAGGAGTGGCTAACGGGAGCTTTGAGGGAGAGAGTGAGGAGGGGCTAGATATGCTTAACAGTCTTTAAACTTAAAACCCAAAACACTCCCTAATAAAAACAAAACATCAACAAAGGAACAAGCTGCAAGAGTAAAAAGAGAATGCAGGCAGAAGTCCAGCAATAGAGTGGGGGCTATCCAGTTGATTGCACCCAATGCAGCATGTATGATTACCTGCCCTATGGGCAGGTGGCATATGTGTGTGTTAGGGATAAGGAGCTCTTGGCCCCCAGAGACAGTATACAGGCTTTGGAGAGTGGCTGAATTGGAGGAGCTAAGGGAGACAGAGGTACATGAATGAAACTTTCCAGGACACAGTAGATTGGTCCCACCCCTGGTCTAACAGCCTCTGTGCTGCTGAGGGGGATCAAAGTCTCAGGGAAGGAGAACATCCAACTGGAGCACAGAGAGATGATCCCATAGTTGGGACCCTCCTTCCAGATGATGTCATGGTCTCCTCTCACGCTGAGGATACCTCTCCAGTTGAAGGAACTCCAGTTATTAGGAAGAGACAGGTAATAGTTATGGGGAATTCTATCATTAGAAACATAGATAGCTGGAGTACTTGTGGCACCATAGATAGCTGTAGCTCACGAAAGTTTATGCTCAAATAAATTTGTTCGTCTCTAAGGTGCCACAAGTACTCCTTTGATTTTTGAGAATACAGACTAACACGGCTGCTACTCTGAAACCTGTCATAGATAGCTGGGTTTGCAATGACTAGGAGAACGGCATGGTGACTTGCCTGCCTGGTGCGAAGATTGCAGATCTCTCAAGGCATCTAGATAGACTTATGTGTAGTGCTGGGGAGGAGCCGGTGGTCACGGAACATGTAGGTACCAATGACATAGGGAAGAATAGGAGAGAGGTCCTGGAGGCCAAATTTAGGCTGCTACATAAGAGATTGAAGTCCAGGACCTCCATGGTAGTATTCTCTGAAACGCTTTCACTTCCACACACAGGGCCAATTAGACAGGCAGAACTGCAGGGTTTCAATGCATGGATGAGATGATGGTGTTAGGAGGAGGAGGTTTAGATTTACTAGGAACTGGGGAAACTTTTGGGAAAGGGGAAGCCTATACAGGAAGGATGGACTCCATCTAAACCAAAATGGAACCAGATTGCTAGCACTTAAAATTAAAAAGGTCATCAAGCAGTTTTTAAATTAAGGGCTGGGGAAAAGCCGACAGGTACGGAGAAGTATGTGGTTCAGACAGAGACAATTCTTAAAGGAGGATCTATTAATGGAGATTCTGTATGTCCTAGTAAAGAGGAGAGAATAGAAGATGATAAAATATGGGTAAAATCTGATGAGAAACAGTCAAATGAAAGAGTCCCATTCCAGTACATCGTGTAATGGCAGATAATTAAAAAGTTACCAGTTTTTAAAATGCTTATATACAAATGCTAGAAGTCTAAATAATAAAATGCTTGAACTAGAGTGCCAAATATTGAATGAGCATATTGATATAATAGGCATCACAGAAACTTGGTGGAATGAGGATAATCAATGGGACACAGTAATACCAGGGTACAAAAATATGTCAGAAAGACACAACAGGTCGTGCTGGTGGGGAAGTGGTACTGTATGTGGAAAAAAAGCATAGAATCAAATGAAATAAAAATCTTACATGAACCAACTGTACCATAGAATTTCTATGGATAGTAATTCCATGCTTTAATTATAAGAATATAGCAGTAGGAATATATTGCAGACCACCTGACCAGGATGGTGATAGTGACTGTGAAATACTCAGGGACATTAGAGAGGCTATAAAAATAAAAAACTCAATAATAATGGGGGGTTTCAACCATCCCCATATGGACTGGATAAATGTCACCCTAGGATGGGATGGAGAAATAAAGTTTCTTGACACCTTAAATGACTGCTTCTTGGAGCAGTTAGTCCTGGAACCCACCAGAGGAGAGGCAATTCTTGATTTAGTCCTAAATGCAGCACAGGATCTGGTCCAAGAGTTGAATATAGATGAACTGCTTGGTAATAGTGACCATAATATAATTAAATTTAACTTTTCTGTGGTGGGGAAAACACCACAGCAGCCCAACACTGTTGCATTTAATTTCAGAAAGGCAGACTACACAAAAATGAGGATGTTCATTAAACAGAAATTAAAAGGTACAGAGCAAAAAGTGAAATCCCTGCAAGCTTCAGGGAAACTTTTTAAAGACACTCTAATAGAGGCTCAACTTAAATGTATACCCCAAATTAAAAAAAAACACAATAAGAGAACCACAAAAGTGCCACGGTGTCTTAACAACAAACTAAAAGAAGCAGCGAGAGACAAAAAGGCATCCTTTCAATAGTGGAAGTTAAATCCTAGTGAGGAAAATAGAAAGGAGCATAAACTCTAGGAAAAAAGTGTAAAAATATAATTAGGAAAAGAATTTAAAGAATAGTTACCCAAAGACTCAAAGTAATAGCAAACAATTTTGTTAAGTACATCAGAAGCCGGAAGCCTGCTAAACAACTAATGGGGCCACTGGACGATCAAGATGCTAATGGAGCACTCAGGGACGATAAGGCCATTGAGGAGAAACTAAATGAATTCTTTGCATCGGTCTTCATGGGCTGAGGGATGTGAGAGAGATTCCCAAACCTGAGCCATTCTTTTTAGGTGACAAATCTGAGGAACTGTCCCAGATTGAGGTGTCATTAAGGGTTTTGGAACAAATTGATAAACTATAAGTCACCAGGGCCAGATGGTATTCACTCAAGAGTTCTGAAGGAACTCAAATGTGAAATTGCAGAACTGCTAACTGTAGTTTGTAACCTAGCATTTAAATCAGCTTCTGTGCCAAATGACTGGAGGATAGATAATGTGATGCTAATTTTAAAAAAGGGCTCCAGAGGTGATCCCAGCAATTACAGGCTGGTAAGTCTGACTTCAGTACCAGGCAAACTGGTTGCAACTATAATAAAGAACAAAATTGTCAGACTCCTAGATGAATATAATTTGTTGGGGAAGAGTCAAAGTGCCTCGCCAGTCTGCTAGAAGGGAAATCATGCCTCTCCAATCTACTAGAATCTTTGAGGGGGTCAAAAAGCATGTGGACAAGGGGGATCCAGGGGGGAAAATAGCGTACTTAGATTTTCAGAAAGCCTTTGACAAGGTTCCTCACCAAAGGCTCTTAAGCAAAGTAAACTGTCATGGGATAAGAGGGAAGGTCCTCTCATAGACTGGTAACTGGTTAAAAGATAGGAAACAAAGGGTAGGAATAAATGGTCAGTTTTCAGAATGGAGAGTGGTAAATAGTGGTGTCCCCAGCAGTCTGTACTGGGACCAGTCCTATTCAACATTCATAAATGATCTGGAAAAGGGGGTAAGTCGTGAGGTGGCAAATTTTGCAAATGATACAAAACTACTAAAGATAGTTAAGTCCCAAGCAGACTTTGAAGAGCTACAAAAGGATCTCACAAAATTGGGTGACTGGGCAACATAATGGCAGATGAAATTCAGTGTTGATAAATGCAAAGTAATGTACATTGGAAACATAATTCCAACTGTACATATAAGATGATGGGGTCTAAATTAGATGTTACCACTCAAGAAAGAGATCTTGGAGACATTGTGGATAGAGATCTAGTTGTCATTGTGTCTGAAAACATCCACTCAATGTGCAGCGGCAGTCTAAAAAGCAAACAATGTTGAGAATCATTAAGAATTGGATACATAATAAGACAGAAAATATCCTATTGCCCATATAAATCCATGGTACACCCGCATCTTGAATACTGTGTGCAGATGTGGTCGCGCCATCTCAAAAAAGATATATTGGACTTGGAAAAGATTCAGAAAAGGGCAACAAAAATGATTAGGGGTATGGAATGGCTTCCATATGAGAAGCTGTGACTGGGAGCCTAGGGGGAAGCCAGCTATGGTCACTAAATTAGGGTGAACTGCAAAGAATGGGGCAGACAATCCCCATAAAGCTGGTGGATACTCCAATACTTAGATTTACCAAGCCAGCGTAAAACAGTTTCTTTATTACCTTACTGGTTACTCAGAAGTCCAAACAACGCAGTTCCCTTGATCCAGCCTCAGGCCTCCATCCAGGTACCCACATCAAATATGATGAAAATTTCTGTACATCTTATTTCATCATATAAAAGAAAAGGTTCTACTAATTCCAAAAGGTCTGACACATTACCTCCCAGGTTATTGAATATTCCAAATCTTACTCAAATACATGCAACAGCCAATTCTGATTAACTAAACTAAACTTTATTAAAAAACAAAAGAGAGAGTATGGTTAAAAGATCAACATACATACAGACATGAGTTCAATTCATTTAGGTGCAGATTCATAGCAGAGATGGTGAGCTTTGTAGTTGCAAAGAGTTCTTTTAGAAATAGTTTATAGGTTATAGTGCAATGTCCAAATATCATATTCAGGGTGTACCAGCATAATTGGGACCTCAGTCTTGCAACTCAAACTTCCCCTGATGAAGCCTTACCAGATCTGAAATGACAGAATCAGGACCCAAGAATCTTTTATACAATTTCATGTCCTCTTTGACAAGTTGGGAGTTCGTCCAGGAACAAAAGGTAATTAGGATGACTTTGAAGGAGGTCCATCACCGGTACTTAGCTATAGAATTAACATAGGGCAATTTGCTTGTTTCTCCACCATTCACAGTACATTTCAAAGAGAAATGAATACTGAGATAGCCTGTGTTTACAATTCATTTAAATGCTAGGATGTTCTCTTGATCTCTGAACTATCGGAATATAGCATAGACATGGACTGTTGATTACATTGTGGACCCTACTCATATATATGTAAATACACAAAAACACAAACATTATCTCCCCACATGTCTTCTGTGGGCTGTTTATTTTGCAGGATGTTTAACCTTTTCTAGCCGTACATCACAGGAGCAATTAATAAGACTGGGACTTTTCAGCTTGGAAAAGAGATGACTAAGGAAGGATATGATAGAGGTGTATAAAATCATGACTGGGGAGGAGAAAATAAATACTCCTTCTCTTAACACAAGAACTAGGAGTCACCAAATGAAATTAATAGGCAGCATGTTTAAAACAAACAAAAGGAAGCATTTTTTTCACACAACCTACAGTCAACCTGTGGAACTCCTTGCCAGAGAATGTTGTGAAGGTCAAGATTATAACAGGGTTCAAAAAAGAACTAGATAAATTCACGTAGGATAGTCCATCAATGGTTATTTGCCAGGATGGGCAGGGATGGTGTGCCTAGCCTCTGTTTACCAGAAGTTGGGAATGGGCGACAGGGGATAGATCACTTGATGAATACTTGTTCTGTTCATTCCCTCCGGGTCACCTGGCATTGGCCACTGCTGGAAGACAGGATATTGGGCTAGATGAACCTTTGGTCTGACCCAGTATAGCTGTTCTTATGTTCTTAACTGCTAGGAGTTCCTTCCGGTGGTGTAATAACTTTTTGCTGTACACACCATCTTCGAATGTCCTTTGTCGTCTTGTGTCCGTACTTTCTCCAAACATAAGCACTGGCATCTGTGTCCAATAAGAAAGAGGTTTTGAAACATGGATAGGTCAACACAGAAGTCACCAGAATCTTTTTCAACTCTGAGAATGCTAAATCATACTCTGCTGACCACTGAAATGGTTTCTCTTTCTCACCCAAGTCATGCAATGGCTTTGCAATATTGAAAAATCACAAGTAAACCTTCTGTAACAGGAGCAGACCGCTATAAAACTCTGCACATCTGTGAGTTTCTGGGGAGTTTTCTAGCTCTGGATAGCCTCAGTTTTCTTTGTCAGTAAAAATTCCCCCTGCCTCCCTCACTGATTGTGTGTCCCAGGTAGCTTATGTCTTTTTGAAACAACTTCCATTTCTTTGGGTCTGATTTCATATTGGCAGGTGCCAAAAGCTATAGTTTTAAATTGTCATAGGTCTCATCCTTCTGTGCAAGCACTGTTTTCTCTGTTCTTTGAATCTGTGTCTATTTGCTAATACCTACTTTTAAGATCCATTGTGGAAACCAGACTGAATATGATACAGCATCAAAGAGATCATCTAATCATGGTAATGGATAAGAATCCTTTAAAGTTTTCTATAGTCCACACAAAAGTTGGTGCTTCCACCTTTTTCTTTAACCAGCAGAATGGGTAAGGTCCGAGGACTGGCTGAAGCTTGTTATGCATCCTGGTGCATTTCTTCAGTAGCCTGTAATGCTTTTTCTTCTTTGCTTCTGATAAATGGGAAGGTTGTTATTTAATGGGTTTATTCTCCACTATCATACTTGTGCTGGACCAGCATAGGACAACCTATATTTTTGTTGGATCTGGAAAACCACTCATGATTCCTATCCAGAAAGGCTCTTAGACCACTCTTCAGCTCCTCATTTAAGCTTACAGCCCTGTGCTGGAACAGATCCAAAAGAAACTCTGGGAGAACACATTTACCTCCTTCCCCCATGTAGTTTTCTTCTATACCTTACTAGATACATTGTTCCATATTTTATAACTGTTGTTTAATTTTATATTGTTTTCTACTTGTCAAAAACATTCAGCACAAGGATCCATTCCTGCTTCAGATCAACAGCATCTGTAGCAGCTAAGATGTCCCTGAGACCTTGGGTCCCAAAACAGGTTTCACTCACTCCCCATAGTTCCTCTGCTGGAAAGTGAGCGCAGCATATAGCTGTTATGTAGGTTTCTGCCCCTGGAGGCAGGACAACTTGTTCACTGCAAACAAATTGTCTACAAATCCTTTGTCTTACCTTGGCCACATCTTTAAATGGAATTTACACAGACTGCATTTGTAAGACATCTTTTCTGGCCTTGATTACATAGTTATGAAATCCAAACTGATTATTAGCTCATCCACTATCTTGCCTACCCGGACTTCTTCCTCATATTCCAAAGATCCAGTTTTTCTTCTTTTAAGCCAATTAGGGGATTCAGTTTGTAGCATTTCTGGGTCCTGTAATTTATGTCTGAGCTAGTGTCTACTATGCCTGTGTATTTCACAGATACTATTACATACTCAATAGCCAAACTCCTTGTATTGTTCAATTGCCAAGATCTAAACAAAAACTGGAGCTATGCCCCTTTATCTTGGTGTCCCATGAACTGGATGAGAGACTTTTGCTAGGCATCTGTGATGCTGTGTCCTGAACAGCCTTATATTCATAGCAGTCCTCTTTTTTGTAGCCAATTATTTCACTCCCCCCCTTTTTTTGTGCATTATTGCTAATTTCTCTTGTCTTACAGAGCAAATTTATCACTTTCTCTAATTGAAAATGTTAGGAACCAGATGAGAATCCCCTTTCCATCTAGGGTGACCAGACAGCAAGTATGAAAAATCAGGACAGGGGGTGGGAGGTAATAGGCGCCTGTATAACACTAAGCCCCAAATATCGGTACTATCCCTATAAAATCAGGACATCTGGTTACCCTATTTCCATCATACCTAGTACAGGTTGTACTTACAGGACTCATGGTGGTCAGCTTCCTTCATCCTCATATCTGCCTTCTCTTCTGATGCACTATAGAAGGATTGAAGTCCCATGAAAAGTTCCACTGCCTCTCAAAGTGTATTTGGCCTCCTTTTGTTGACCTTGATCTGTAAGTCCATGCCCAGATGTGCATCTATAAATTGGCTTATTGGCAATTTATTCTGGAATCCCTCATTGGTATCTGTGTACGCCAGGAATACAAGTCTCTGCAGGTCCTTTCCCAGTTCAGGTCTTTTCTTTCTCTGTCTGTCTAGCTCTTAACTGTGTCCTGGCCAGCTCAGAGTAATGGTTGGCTCCAAACCACATATCAAGGGCTTATACCAAGGCTTGGATAACTAAATGACTAACTGTATTTTAGGGTGTAAGTTATGCAGTTTTTCTAGCTGTCAGCTAGAAAATCCCTTTTCTGTTTATTTTTCCAACCACTCATTTGGGCTATGATGTTGAACTGAGTCAAATAAAAGGAGTACTTGTGGCACCTTAGAGACTCCCATGGAGCTTTTCCCTCAAAATTTTTGCATTATTTGGGACAATCTGACCTCTCCTTTCTGGGTCTCTATGGGCTACAACTGAGGGGTAGAAAATTGCTGTGAATGTCCTGTCTTACCCAACTCCTTTAGCCATAACAGTTTCACATCCAGGTTATTGACTTCCACTTTGGGCTGTTAAACTTTGATTTCCTTCTCAAAATAATTTCCCAGCTTCTTTAGTTCTTGCTCCAGCTCCTTTCCATTAGCAAATTCCCAGTGCACCAGAGATTTCCTGGCAAACTTTCTAATCCGTGGCAATCAGGTTACTGGTCACCTCTTCAATATCTCTTGCCATTCCAGACAGGGAGTTTTTCAGTTGGGCTTTCCAGTCTGTCCAGTCCTTTTGTACTTGCTGCTTCAAAAAAGATTTCATCTCTGCCTCCAGATTTTCAGTCTTTTCTGGGAAGCCTTCAATTCTTGCTTTAAATCTTGTTTTAATTCCTTCTGGCCATTTGTCATTTCTGCAAGCACCTCCATTATTCCTTTCTGGTTCAACAGAAATAACAGCTAACAATTTCTCTCCTTGGAAATTGGATCCTAGTCCTTACACCAGTGGTTCCCCTTTTGATACCAGCAGTTGACCAAAGTTCAGGGCTCTATGGGTTGTTTCTGTTTGGAGGAGAAACTGATAATGGAGTCAGGTATCTTTGCAATCCTGTTTACAAAGACTGTACAAAGTCCTCTTCCCCTGAACATAGGAAAAATAAAACAACAGGAGACAGTTTCTCTGCTCCCTCCAGTTCCATTTCAGCCAGCACAGCCATAATGTTTCTCTCTCAGCTTTTCTCAGTGCAACACTGTGCTTGTTCAGGCTGTGTCTGACTTTCTGCTGTATCTTTTGTGTCTTCTGGTCAATCTCTCTCTCTCTCTCACACACACACACACACACACACACTTCAAAACAATACTCAACCAAGCCTCCATCCCACGTAGTTCAAATTCCTGAGTGGTCTCACATGTGCCTTTGTCTATGTTTTGGAGTGAAGATAGCTATTGTTTATAAAGGAGCTTATCTGTTTCTTAAAGCTATTTTAAATGAAGAGCAGTAGTTATACCCACTGGCTTCGGTGATGTTTGGACCAACCCACAAAAATATAATAAGTTATACTTTGCAATTCTTTGACTTTTTTTAGCAAAAGAACTCAAGGTTCTTTACAAAAATTGGTTAATTTTCTCAGCACCCTGTTAGCCAAGATGTATATGTCATACATATTTCACACTATTTTAATATGTATTACACATAATATTACATATAAATGTTAGCAGAAAGCTTTATATTTGACAAGTATTATGCTTACTCTTGTTCACTCATTCTAAGCATCGCATAACACTGTACAAAGCTAAAGTCAGCTTTGGCACTAGCAAATACAAAATCTGTCAAAATCTAAATACATTTGTTCTGTATCTAATATAGGTACCTCTATGCCTAACTGGTTTGGACTGTAGTATCCAAACCAGTTATTTTTTTTTTAAAAAATATAGAATTAAACATCAAGTAAAGGAACTATTATGAAATGGTGGGGTGGATTTTAGTGTCGTGTAAAAAGTTTTGTAACTTGTAAAATCATACTATAAATACTAAATAATATTACTAGTAGCTGAAATGCATATCTTTAAAGCATGCTGTGGGATAAGAATTGCTTCCCAGGAGGAAGATATGTGTGTGTCCTTTCTGCTTCATTTTTAGACAATAAATTTGGTTAAGTTTTTTGGTTTTGTTTTGGTGTCTTCAATGTTTTTTAAAATGAACTGTGAGTATAGTCCAACTATTGGCTATACCTTTTTAGTCAATAATCCCTTTCAAATTAGTAACATGAGAACACAATTTAAATATCTGTGTTTTATGGGTATGATTCTTCATGAGCATACCTTCCATTGTTATTACTCAATCCCTTGTGAGACTGGGCTTTAATAGCACATTTTATATTATCCATGGTAGGTATTGGTTTCCAGAACTGAAACTACTACAGATAAACATGGTAAGTTACTTTGCTTCAACAGAAAACAATCATTTGTGGTACAAAAATATTAAACATTCTTCTAAATGCCAGAATCCTAGGTAAAGCATCTCCATTAAGTGAAAGTCCCAGGGCCATTAAATTCTCAGGCAACGGTTTACATTTGGGATTCTATACATAGCAGAAAGACTGTGGATTGTACTCCTAATTCATAAAGCAATATCTGTGCTCAAGTGGGCCATCTAGTACTTTGATTGTGGGCAGCTGTAGGGCTACTTTACACAGTGCACTGCTAGAATAACAAGTACAAAAGATCTATGGATTTTGTGAGAAATCTGAACAGGGTCTTAGATTCAAACACAAAACAAAGAGTGCAGCTCTGCAATCAAAGATAGTTTTTAGCCAAGAAGAAAAAAGCTGGCAAGTTTTCCTATTGCCAATTGTCAACCCCCCCAGCTATTTGTCCACAAGCCCACAGTATATAGCAGAAGCAACCATTTACACAGCCCAGCTGGAAAAACATTAATTCCCATATATGTCTGAAGAATCATTTTACACAGATGTGTAAAACATATGTGACCTATATAATTGGCAAGATTTCGTATAATAAATACTATGAAACAAGATGCATTCAGAATATACTAACTCTGTCTCTGCTGGATGATGTACTAAACATGTCTGATCTGGCCAATCAACTTGATAATCCCTAATGTTCCTTTAATTTGAACGCATGGTCCGTTGGAAATTCCTGCTAGAAAAATGTTCATTCCAGTAGCAACAAAAGAGTTAAATAAATTAAATTAATATGGGGTTTATTTATATATTTTAAAATGGATGTAATATGTATACAATTAGTGATGAAAAGCAAACCAATACAGTGAGACAAAGCGGGTGAGGTAATATCTTTTATTGGATCAACTTCTGTTGGTGAGAGAGACAACAGAAGTTGATCCCATAAAAGATATTACCTCACCCACTTTGTGTCTCTAATATCCTGGGACCTACGTGGCTACAACAACACTGCATACAACCAATTTAGTGTCATTTAATATATAACATGGACTTTATTATGGGCATCAGATGTGGGGGGAAGCACTGTCTGAGTGAAAGTCCCTGGAGGCATTATGTCTGCATGGTGAAGGATACCTCAGAGATGTTGAAAAAAGCATGATTAGAAGCAGCAGTTTCCGGTTTAGCCTCCACATAACTCAGTGCTGCTATGGAACCACAGGCTGGGACAGTGGGGCAAAAGGGAGGAGTGAGGCCAAGGCCACATTCCTTAGCCTGAGAAGTTCCCTCTGAAGTGTTGCATTAGAATTGGCTGGGGCCCCCTTCACTGGTAAACAAATTCTGCCTGGTTTTTAGTGCACCCAAACTGGGGCAGGCATGGTCGAATGCTAGCTTGAACAAAAAATACATAGTAAATCAATTGTTACAAATGTGAAGCTGTGAGGGCAGTTGCAGATCACTTGGGTGAGGAGTGGGGGTGGGGAAATGAACAGAAATAACAAATAGTTGATTGATTAGTTTCCTTCTTTGTGTCCTCCCCTTCCCTACGGGTATGATTATGGTCCTCTTCCATTGGTTAGATTGTGAATTCCTATGGCCTGGCAGGGTTCTTGGGTGAGATTCTCATTTACCCTGAGTTAAAAGCGCCCGAGCAACGTAAATAGATGCTAAAAACATTAGTTCCAGCTGAGGGAAGATTCTCCTGGTCCAGGCACTGTGGAAGACAGCCATAAAGCTGTCTTCTTAAAAACCCCTTGCAAGTCTTGGCATAGGGCTGCTGGGGGTGAGGCTAGGGGGCAAGAAGAGCATGTAAGGACTGAGTCCACAGCACACAGTATTATGCAGAGTCCAGGCAGTGCTGCAGCCTGGGAGGCTCTGTAACGGGGGCAGGGCTACACTTTTTACATAGGCGCAGCTGTGCCCGTGTAGTATGAAGATGCTTCAAGTTGATGGGAGAGAGCTCTCCTGTAGTCTTAATAGCTCCACCTCTGTAAGAGGTGGTAGCTATGTTGGTGGGAGAAGCTCATAGAGTTGTCTACATGGGGGGTTAAGGTCAGTATAAGTTTGTCATTCAGGGGTGTGGATTTCACTCCTGAGCAATGTAGTCATACCAAAATAAGTATGTAGTGTAGACCAAGCCTTAGTTTGACTTCTAGAATTGTTTAAATTACACTGGGGGGGGGGCATTTTTAGTTCCCAGAGCAATTCAGGTTGAGGAGGGAAGAAAAATAACCTAAAGCCACCAGAGGTCTATCTTTCCTGAGCAACACATTCTGTGCTGTACCTTTTAGAAGCAGAATACAGAACCTCGCCCCTTATTTTTCAACTGGTCTGCACAATGCTGTGTACATCTTTGACCACCTATAAACCATTTCTGCATTATATGGATGACTTATAATCCTTGGTTTCCCCTCCCCTAGTAAAGATCAACACTGTACTTTTCCTTCTCCATCTGAGACCACAGTCATTACTTCTATAAAGATCAGCTAGAAGTAGTAGTCTTAAGTGTCCTGAAGACCAATCATGTTGTTACCAATGTAATGCGCATGAGCAAAAGTGTTGATGGAGAAAAATATTTTAATTTTCCTGCCACCATGCCTGTACTATTTGTTAGACAGGCTTAGAACCTGTAGACATGGTGTAGTCACATGGTGGGGTAACAATGATCATATTTGGACTTCTCATTAAATAGATAAGTTAGGTAGCTAATGTGCTTCATCTATTAGCTCTTTTATACCTTTACTGATTTCTATGACTTTATTTATTCATAAGGAGAGTATAAAATTACACATTCTTCTCCAGAATTAGAATCCAAATTCTGCCCTTGGATGCAAACTTGATGTTCCCATTGTGGGAGTCTCATGTATAAATATGATGGTAAAATTTGGCCTAAGAGAAATGCTTGAAGGGCTTGGCTATGCAGTGGGATAATGCACTTTATGGGTGTGTGATTTCTAAAGCACCTTAATGGGTTGTGCATTAATTGGTCCAGGTGGACCAGCACTTTAGTGGTCACGTGGACCAATTAATGTGCAACTCTCAGTGTGCTTTAGAAATCACACTTCAGTAGAGTGCATTACTCCACTGTGTCAACAAGCCCATAGTCTTTGATGCATTATGCCATCATATGTTTTATGTCACATTTTACATCTCATAGTAACAGTTTAGGGTTAAACGCAATAGAAATTAAATGGCTGCCACCAGAGTTTAGGGCCCAATCCTGATCCCATTAAAATCAGTAAGAGCTTTGCTATTTGTGGGAAATTGGGCCAGCAGTTTTCTTCAGATCAGGGGCCTGTTGTTCTTAACTGTCTATAAACCAGCTACTATGCACAGTTGGTGTTATGTATGTTATGATAACAAAATAACGTATGACCATTCTCAATTTTTTAAAATTGTTGAGGTAGCTTGCAAATCAAATTATCAGGTAGTAGTAGAGGTTGGAATCCGTCAGACATCTGATTTTCCTTGTAATTTACCACATCCTTAATTTGGAATGTTTGGAAAGCTCCCAGATTTAGAACCATGCCGTTATTGCCATTGAGAATAAGGCGTTCTACTTTTATATGTGGCACGGCAAAGAAGTAGTTAATAGCAAGGTAATCTTGTCCCTCTTAGGGTGAGAAATTAATCTTCCTTTTGAATTTCTACATTGCACCCTAGATATGTTTAGGGAATACAGATCTTGTTATAAGGAGCTGCAATTTTGAAGGGAGGGAGGGGAGAGGTGGAAATTGTACTTCATATCTAATTTATCCTGAACATGGGCGCAAATCGCTACTTTTTAGCAAAAATTAAGAGCATATGTTTCATAACTCAGTCCTAATTTGCAATGAATTGCTTCAGTAAAACCACTTATATCAGTATTGTTAATCTTAATGGTTTCAAGTGACCCATGTTCTAATAATCCAGACCATCAGTTGAGTGCAAATCTTTTTCTAATTAAGAATATTTGACCACAAGAGGGAGTTCCTTGCCAACTGTTTACTTATCATGAAAGGAACGTGTATTGACGTTACAAAGAAAAGTAACACACAGGAAGTATTTCTACCTTCAAGTTGGTTTTAGGGCAAAGTAAGAACTAATTGATTTAAATATTAAAAAATCTTTTAATCTTTTGGAGTGCAACAACTACTTCACTCTGAAAATCTATAACTGTGCCTAGATCTCTTTTAGAAAATATATAAATATAACCATTGATTAATAAACATAAAATATGCTTTACATTAGAGACATAGTGGCATAAAGAATAATAAATTAATATTTTATCTATAATTATTACATGAGAAACATATATCTTTATTCTTTTACTATCATTTAAATATGACATTTCCTTTCCATCTTATGCCATCCATACTTGTAAAAATATGTAACTGAAACCATATGTTACATTAAAAATGTCCTGAGGTTTTAAAGTAAAAGTGACTTTAAAGTGCATGATTAGGAAATGCAAGCTTATAGCCAGTATTGTTAGCCCATTAGTATTTAGGCAGGATGTATAACTTGCAAACAAATCCAATGAATCTGATTGTTTTCTTACTACCTTCCTAATTGATTCTAATAATAATAGATATTAATTATTGCAATTGTTCTTAAGACCTAGTTGAAGAAAAGAGTGTAATACTTTTTCTGACTTGTTCCTGAAGATGCTTTGAAACATTTTCCCATGCAGTGTTAACTATTTTTGACATAGCCTGCCACATGAAGTCATATTTTTTAGAACATTTTCTTTTAATTTAATCAGGGCTGACAAGCAAAGAAATCAAAATCCTTTGGTGACCTGAAAAGAGACCAATAGCTTATTAAAAAGGATTTTTCCCACCTGTTCACAGGGAAAACATGGTAAAAATAGGAGTATGCCACATATGTACATGTATGTCCGATAGACCGAAAAAGAGTCATGGTTTTTCATAACTAGAGCAAGCAGAATCCAAATATCCAAAAAATATATGAAGTGTGACTTCTGAGAAAAAAGAATATTATATTCTTTCCGGGTATGTATGAACAAAGAGCATTTACAAAAACTAGTCTGTAAGTATGAGCTCTGCTACCCAGTTTGCTCATACATATGTATATTTTGCACTTACCAGTCAGCAAAATATAGGTGGGCCACCAATGTGACCCATTTGATATGTGATTGCTGAGCCTCAAAAGGCTGGAGGATATGGTTGGTAAAATCAGCTTCAAAGTTCAGACAGTTATCCAGAGCATATCCTTTTTTATAGTAATGATCCTTGTCATTTTTATAGCACCTTCCTTTTGCTTTACAAATATTAGTTAATTAAACTTCAGAGTCTTTGTGAGGTAAGTAAATTCTTTTACCTCCATATGACTGTAGGAACACTTACACACACAGAAAAAAGGCCAATCTTTGAAAATGTTAGAAATACCCAATAGCTATTTGATCACACAATTACCCAGTTTCTATGTGCACTCTGATTAACTGCACTCTAATTGGGCTCCTAATATTTAAAAAAAGCCAATATTTCCTAACATTGAAATGAATGGGACCTGTGAATGTTTGAAAGTTTGGGTTGGTTTGTACCTTATTTCCACTGGTTTGCCCATCCCTATTTTTGTTATAATTATAACAGAACCTTTAAAAATGATATTTCATCAGCGATCCTTATGTATGATGCAGAATTCAGTCATTCATTTTCTTCTGTATGATCAAAAGAGAAATATTTATCAAATCAAATAGCATGGTATATTAATCAGAAAAGATGCTATCATATAAATTTAGTTCTTTATTTTGAAGGGTTTCCAGTTCAAACAAAACAAAATTCCCTGATTTGGAACATGACATTAAATTAAATATATTATTATATGTATTAGCTATATTAGTTTACATTATTTGTAAGATTTAATTCCATCCGGAAAAAAGGGACACACCTTTGTCAAATGTGGAAGTTTAAAAAAAATCCTCCTTCAAATTTAAAACAAAAGTACAGTGTGACATCACGTTTTAAAATTATCCAATTTTTGTCTTAGAGAACTAGATAACAGTACATCAGTATTTGCAATACATAATGCAGGGAATATCTTATAAATACTGTGGTAACACTATCAAAGGAAAAATTAAAATGTTTGTGTCATAGAATCATTGGGTTAGAATGGACTGCCAGGGTCATCTAGCCTAACCCCCTGCAAAGACACAGGATTTGTCACCACAGTAAATGATACTACAAGTCAGTAGCTTGACTATTACTTTACAAGTACAGTGAATATTGGTTATTTTGTGAGGAATAGTAGAAAACTCCTTTTGCTGATGTGACTTTCTTTAAACTAATGCCTGTTAATAGCAGTCAACGTGTTTTTATATATGAATATGTGCAGCTGATATTCATGTGCAAATTTGCACAGAGATGTGATAAACTGCAGAGCCATTTCATTCAGCATATTTGTCATGCATCTTTGATTGCATCACCTGCACTGTGCCCACTAATCCAGCTCCACCAAGACTATTTCTAGTATTCCAAATGTCAAGCAACTTCATAGAGGCTCCATTTAAAACTTGCTTTTTTGGTTAACAGAGTAGTGATGGTGATAGCTGAAGGGAAACTTCTAGAAGAATGGGCTGTGGCTGTGGCTGTGGCAGAGCTATCTATCACAGGCATGTGTGTGTTTAACCTTTCCCTGTATAGTTTGTAGTCTCATGATGCTATGGGATCCATCAGTGCTCCTGGAGTCCTAGGTAATAGTGATAGCAATTAATGCCTTATTTTATCTAAGGGTGACCTAGAGGCTGCAACCATTACTTCCTGAAGTGGTCCCTTGCACAAAGGGCCCTATCTTTGTAACCTCAAGTCTAAATTATTGCAATGTTTTTAAATTTGGGACTAATCTTCAAAAGTATCTGGAAGCTTCAGGTAGTGCAAAATGAGTGGAGGATTCCATCCGTCTCAATGGATGATAACTACAATAAGTACATGAAACCAGTGCTCTATGTTCAGCACTGGCAACCTGTTCACTTCTGAGTGCAGTTCAGGAGTTGAATAAAGGCTATAAGTAGCAAATGGCCTACTACCCAACTAGTTGAGATATCTTCTCCCACTGTATTTCATGCAAGTGGTTGCAGTCTGCTGGGTTACTCTTGCTGTCAGTTCCTGGAGTTGAATGCTCCAGGACTCGTGGTAGCACATTCTCAACTGGAGACTAACTTCTCCGGCCCCCAACATAACCTATATTTGATTAGTTTCAGTACCAATTGGTTGGATTGGGTTTTACTTAGCCAATGGGACCCAGCACTATCACACAGTATGAGACTATTTTCTTTTCATAATTTTGATTTATGTTGTTGTTGTTTCAGAAGCCCAATGGCCATAGTGATAGGAACTATTTTTATAAATCTTGAAATAAAAGAAATAGGTGCCAAATCTGAACCATCTTCTGCTTTTACAGCACATTTCTAAGGCAGGGGATCCTGTTGTGGGTCTGCAGGAGGAAGTTGGCTTACAGGAAGAGGAAAGAATGGAATTATAATGATGGGAGGATTTTTTTGGTATGTTCCAGGTTGTGGAGAGAAAAATGGGAAGTAGAGGAAAAGGACAGAAAAAAACCAAAGACCTTATATGGTTTGGATGTGTTTGGTTCAATTTCTGATAAGCATTGAAATTTGTAGAGATGCATCAGAACCAAACTTCAAGATTCTTCCATCACTGATATGGAACTGTCCACAGCAATGTGAAGTATTGATCCATTAACTTGATGACCACTAGCAATGCTTCCAACAGTTCCTTTGCAGTCCTTATCATGATGTATCCTGTAATGGCCATTGGGATGTTATTCAGTTAAAATCATTAATGTGATATTCAATTGGGATGGTTTCTATGAAGCAATTATAAAATATTAGTTTATTAGAATATAGAGCATCATCAAAGATTTACAACCTATCCTGAAAAATGATGCCTCTCTATCACAAATCTTGGGAGACAGACCAGTCCTTGCTTACAGACAGCCCCCCAACCTGAAGCAAATACTCTCCAGCAACCACACAACAAAAACACTAACCCAGGAACCTATCCTTGCAACAAAGCCTGATGCCAACTCTGTCCACATATTTATTTAAGTGACACCATCATAGGACCTCATCACCTTAGCCACACCATCAGGGGCTTGTTCACCTGCACATATACCAATGTGATATATGCCATCATATGCCAGCAATGCCCCTCTGCCATATACATCGGCCTAAACAGACTGTCTTTACGCAAAAGAATAAATGGACACAAATCTGACATCAGGAATCACAACATTCAAAAACCGGAAGGAGAACACTTCAACCTCTCTGGCCACTCAGTAAAAGATTTAAGGGTGGCAATTTTGCAACAGAAAAGCTTCAAAAACAGACTCCAATGAGACACTGCTGAGCTTGAATTAATATGCAAACTAGATACCATTAACTTGGGTTTGAATAGAGACTGGGAGTGGCTGGGTCAATACACATATTGAATCTATTTCCTTAAGTTAAGTATCCTCACACCTTCTTGTCAACTGTCTAAATGGGCCATCTTGATTATCACTACAAAAGTTTTTTTTCTCCTGCTGATAATAGCTCATTGTAATTAATTAGCCTCTTACAGTTTGTATGGCAACTTCCACCTTCTCTGTATGTGTGTATATATAAGATATATATATCTTCTTACTATATGTTCCATTTTATGCATCCGATGAAGTGGGCTGTAGCCCACGAAAGCTTATGTTCAAATAAATTTGTTAGTCTCTAAGGTGCCACAAGTACTCCTGTTCTTTTTGCGGATACAGACTAATACGGCTGCTACTCTGAAACCTGAAATAAAATAAGTAACGTACAATAAATACAACTATACGATGAAAAAAATATAGTGTCAAATGCTTGTAAAATAGCATACAGCTTTGACTTTTGTGGAGCTATGCTGAATTACGTCAGCTGAGAACATGGTCAATAGTTTCTCTGCTTTTATAGTAGCCAATTTTGAAAGTTTAGTAATTTTGGCTTTTAAAAGAAAATTTAGAAATATTTGCTTAGCAGTTCATGCAAAAATGTTATTTTAAAACATCAAGCCATATTTTCGAAAAGTGCTTTTCTCCAAATTCAGTTTTTCAGTTAAAAGTTTGTATTAATGTTCCATCCAAAGACAAACTTTTACCATCAAATTTATCAACCCTCCAAAAAAGGGATTATAATACAATATGAACTCACACAACTTTAAATATAACAGTGGTAACAGAATTATTTTAATGACAGTAATCCTGTTTATCTTTTCTGTATTTTTGCAAATGCCAATTTAGTACAGATGTGGAACAAATTTGTAGAGTTAATGGTGTGGTTTTCCATCTTATTCCACTCCTCTACAGTACAATCAGCTGTCATGTTTAACATTACAAATTCCTAACGTTATTGAAAACATGCAGCTGGTAGGTTTTTTTTATTGTTGTAAGTAAAAGATGGGAGAAAAAAGTAATGATATCAGCTAACCTAACTGTTGTGCTTATTTGGGATACTGCAAGTTCTCTCCAAAGGGTAGAACATGAATTGAATAATACTTCAATTCTTATGTTAATTAGCTGACCATTTTACTTCTGATTATTTTTATATCTACAACTCCACTAATCCAAGAACACTTTAAGATTTAAGGAACTTAGATAACAGACTTATGTTACCATTAGCAGGTATTTTTGAAAAGTCAGAAAAAAGAGAGATTAGAAGTTTGGAGCCTTCAAAACAAGGAAATAGATTTTCCCACTTACTAGTAAGTCCAGTAAGTCTAACTTCAAATCCAAGTAAAATAAAGAAAATGCAAGTTTTAAAAGAGAGGATATCACTGAACTTCTAGAGTTAGGGGGGTTTATTTTAAAAAATAGAGGCCCAAAGTTCACAAAATGTGCACACATGTACTTGTGTGTATTTAACATGATTGCACAAGCATGATTGCACAAGTAGATGATTGCACACTTACTTACCTTTTAATTAGACTTTTGATAGTGTTTCACAAAATATTACTCTTGACTTAGATATTAACATACCCAGCCAGTGAAAACTGGTAGGAGAATCATACATAACCCTTCTAATTACTCTTCAGCCATGGACCATGTCTTCTTGCATGGAGTTCTTGCTGTTAGTTCTATTTTTTAAATTATTCTTTAATTATTTAGAAGATTTAATAAACTTCACTTTACTAAAATTCAAAGATCATTCTCAGTTGGGAGGTGTTGAATACCAGTGAGGATGGCGAAATAATAGGAGTCAAAAAAGGCAACTAGAAGGGAAACATGAACAAAATATAACAAAATGAGATTTGGCTTCGAAACTACAATAGTGGAACAATAAATTGAAACACAGATATTTGTTGGGAGGGATAAAACCTGGAGACATCTGTGGGTAAGAGAAGATAGCAAATTAAGTTACATTTTTGATGTGATATTGCAGGGACAATAGCCAAAACAATTTGGGGCTACATTATCAAAAGCAGCAGTTACTTCTTGTATAGTTTGAGGCTGATCACACCATAAATTAACAGCAGTATTTATTATAAATACTTCATTCAGTTATGGGTACCTCATCATCAGCTAGACAAACTGGAAAAAAATTCAGTGCACAGCAACAAAACTGAACAAGCTTAAAGAATTGATTTTTTATAAGAACGTTTTAAGGGCTAAATATGTTTTGACCTACAGTTAGTGCTTGAGCCTGTCCCACTGAAGTTAACTGTGAGCTCTCTTAGGTAGTGGAATGGTCTCTCAAGGTACGTCTACATTAATGGCAGTGTGTAGAGAATAGACATAGCATGCCCAGCTGGTATGAGTATAAATATCAGCATAGCTGGTGAGGCACAGCTTAGGTGAGTAGAAGAGAGCAGTGGTTCTCAAAGCCAGTCTGCCTCTTGTTCAGGGAAAGCTCCTGGGGTGCCGGACCGGTTTGTTTACCTGCCGCGTCTGCAGGTTTGGCCGATCACGGCTCCCACTGGCCACGGTTCGCCATTCCAGGCCAATGGGGGCTGCAGGAAGTGGTGCAGGCCAAGGGATGTGCTGGCCGCCCTTCCCGCAGCCCCCATTGGCCTAGAGTGGCAAACCGCGGCCAGTGGGAGCCGCGATTGGCCGAACCTGCGGACATGGCAGGTAAACAAACCAGACCGGCATGCCAGGGGCTTTCCCTGAACAAGCGGTGGACCGGCTTTGAGAACCACTGGAACAGAGTACCCTATATACCTGAGCACTAGAGTATATACCCTACACAGCTCTCTACATGCCGAAGCAGTGCCTCTCACATCTACACTGCTAGGCACGTCCCGCTGCCTCCCCGCTGCTGCAGATGTTCCCCACTGTTTTTCCCTGGTGTAGTGAAAGGCTACAGTAGTTCAGGCTCTGGCAGGGAGAAGGTAGTGGTGAAAGGCACCAGCAGCTCCATCCTGACAGAGCCTTTCCCTCCTGTCTACCTAGTTGGAGCCTTTCACTGCCACATATAGCTATACACTGCAGTGACAAGCGTGGAAGCAGCCTGCTTTCACTGTGACGCGTAGCTGCACATTTAGTGCCAGTACTTTACCTGCCACCATAAGTGTAGAGAAAGCAGCAGTGTTTGTGGTGCGTGCCGCAATGTTTGGGACATCTGAATATTTTTTACCATTCTGTTTATAAGAGTGTGGTTTGGGGTTTTTTGTTTATTTTCTCCTTTATTTAAGTTTTTCATTTACTAGGGAGTCAGCAAACTCTTCTAGAAGATGTTATTTTTCATTCATGATACTGATCTTTGACATTTTTACATTGTTTGGGATATAGGTCCACTTTTCTTATATGGTGAAGGTGTCCCATTTCTAGTACTTAACATGAAACTCCATTCCACTCACCACCTAACTGCTTTCCAATCCGGCACTAACAATTTTGAAAACTTCATGTTGTAGTGTTAGTTTCTTTTTTTCTCATATTACTTCTTTCTGACAGATATATGTAGGTGTCAAGGTTCCCTCCCCACTCTGAACTCTAGGGTACAGACGTGGGGACCTGCATGAAAGACCCCGTAAGCTTATTCTTACCATCTTAGATTAAAAACTTCCCCAAGGTAAAAACTTCCCCTTTGCCTTGTCCTTGAACCGTATACTGCCACCACCAAGCGTTTTAAACAAGGAACCGAGAAAGAGCCTACTTGGAGATGTTTTCCCCCCCAAAATATCTCCCCAAGCACTACACCCCCTTTCCTGAGGAAGGGTTGATAAGAATCCTCACCAATTTGTACTGGTGAACACAGACCCAAACCCTTAGATCTTAGAAACAATGAAAAATCAATCAGGTTCTTAAAAGAAGAATTTTAATTAAAGAAAAGGTAAAAGAATCACCTCTGTAAAATCAGGATGGTAAATACCTTACAGGGTAATCAGATTCAAAACACAGAGAATCCCTCTAGGCAAAACCTTAAGTTACAAAAAGACACAAAAACAGGAATACAAACATTCTATCCAGCACAGCTTATTTTACCAGCCATTAAACAAAAGGAAATCTAACACTTTTCTAGCTAGATTACTTACCAACTTAACAGGAGTTGTAGGGCTGCATTCCTGATCTGTTCCCGGCAAAAGCATCACACAGACAGACAAACCCTTTGTTCCCCTCCCTCCAGACTTGAAAGTATCTTGTCCCCTCATTGGTCATTTTGGGTCAGGTGCCAGCGAGGTTATCTTAGCTTCTTAACCCTTCACAGGTGAAAGGGTTTTGCCTCTGGCCAGGAGAGATTTTATAGCACTGTATACAGAAAGGTGGTTACCCTTCCCTTTATATTTATGACAGTAGGGCACTGGGAAAGGTAGGTAGATCATGTCATTTTTGATCTAGAAGTTCCATAAGACTCATCAATCCTGTTTGTGCACCAATCTATTAGCTGATTTGATTGTAAACCCTAATATCTTTCAGTCAGCTGATCTATAGTGTGTCTTAACTTTACTCAATTTTCAAGGAAAGGTCAGTGCTAAAAATATCTTTTTTTTAAGACCGAGAGAGAAAATAAGTTATCATCCTCTGTTGCTCTACTTTGTAATGCTATAGTGCTTTTTCTAAGCACTGGTGTATTTGTATATGACCTTCTTCTTGAAATTTGTTTAAGAGATATGAATTTGGATTATAGAGTATATATCTCCAAAGTGATAAGTTAGAAGTCTACTATAGTAGAATGGGGAAAAAACAGAAAGTGCAAACCCATTCAATTAAAAATCCTAACCTAGTGGTTTTATGCAATGCAAAGTTAATGGGATGACTTGAATTCCATAAAATAGTACTTTTTTATAATCTGAAATGGCTCATGGATCTCGTATGAACTTACCTAATGTTTCAGGAGCATTACCTCTATGGAGATGTAACCACAATGTGTATCAGTACAGATAAAATACTGTAGGTCACTGATTCATGTGGATCACTTGAAAAACGCATAGACATAAATCTATATACTTTTACTGATCTTCCAACCACTAAATTTATGGACAGAAGTGAAGAGTTCATTATGAAAAGGAAGTTAGGGAAAAAAGTTGGTCACTGCAATTTTCTTTTCATTGTGTCCTCTAAAGGTACATGCTATTATATGTAACCAATTACTACAAAATACTAAATTGCTAATGGGGTTACGAGGATCCCATATATACTATTTACCCTCCCCTCCACTTTTCTATAGTTTTATTCTCACAAACTCACCTCCTTTTCTTTATTATTTAGAATCAGCTACTAGAGATTTTCCCATTTCGTATGCAAAGGTGTTTTCTGAACTGGTCCTGACTTCTCCCGGGATATGAGTGCAAGTCCTTGGAGACTTCAAATTCAGATTAAATAGTGCCTCTGATGACATTACTTACCTTATTCTATGAATTTTTCATCTCTCTCACTCTCTCTAGTTCATTCCTACAGGTTGAAGGGGTTATATGCTTTATTACTATATTTGGAATTTCTCATTTTGACTTTGATTACCACGGTGATTCTAATTCTTGAACAAATTCTTTCCTTAGTCCCAGTCACTTTTGCTGTTTACACTGGTCAGAGTGGCATGATATTTGTAGCTCTTTCTGCCTTTTTTCTTTATTATCTAATAGGTGAACTACAGTTGAATATTATGGCTATAGCATTTTTAGTTAACATTAACTGTTTATAGTAACACCATTATATTTGTATGATGTTATCTGCAGTCCATTATCCTTTTGGTACAACTGGGATCTTTAATACATGTGTGCAGCTGATTGTAAGGGATTGCAGGTGATTTGTTCTTAAAATTAATGGTCAGCTATGGAAGCAGTAAATTTCATATTCAAACTGTGGCTTTAGCTAGGATGCAGTATGTTTCAAAATCAGTGCTGTAAGCAGAAATCCTACAGCTGTTATTTGTAAAATTGATTCTATTCTAAATCTTAACAGTACTCAGTGTCACCTGGTACAACCTTTTCAGAGCCTTTCAGAGGCTTATCATAGAATCATAGAATATCAGTGTTGGAAGGGACCCCTGAAGGTCATCTAGTCCAACCCCCTGCTCGAAGCAGGACCAATTCCCAGTTAAATCATCCCAGCCAGGGCTTTGTCAAGCCTGACCTTAAAAACCTCTAAGAAAGGAGATTCTACCACCTCCCTAGGTAACGCATTCCAGTGTTTCACCACCCTCTTAGTGAAAAAGTTTTTCCTAATATCCAATCTAAACCTCCCCCATTGCAACTTGAGACCATTACTCCTCGTTCTGTCATCTGCTACCATTGAGAACAGTCTAGAGCCATCCTCTTTGGAACCCCCTTTCAGGTAGTTGAAAGCAGCTATCAAATCCCCCCTCATTCTTCTCTTCTGCAGGCTAAACAATCCCAGCTCCCTCAGCCTCTCCTCATAAGTCATGTGTTCTAGACCCCTAATCATTTTTGTTGCCCTTCGCTGGACTCTCTCCAATTTATCCACATCCTTCTTGTAGTGTGGGGCCCAAAACTGGACACAGTACTCCAGATGAGGCCTCACCAATGTCGAATAGAGGGGAACGATCACGTCCCTCGATCTGCTCGCTATGCCCCTACTTATACATCCCAAAATGCCATTGGCCTTCTTGGCAACAAGGGCACACTGCTGACTCATATCCAGCTTCTCCTCCACTGTCACCCCTAGGTCCTTTTCCGCAGAACTGCTGCCTAGCCATTCGGTCCCTAGTCTGTAGCGGTGCATTGGATTCTTCCGTCCTAAGTGCAGGACCCTGCACTTATCCTTATTGAACCTCATCAGATTTCTTTTGGCCCAATCCTCCAATTTGTCTAGGTTCTTCTGTATCCTATCCCTCCCCTCCAGCGTATCTACCACTCCTCCCAGTTTAGTATCATCCGCAAATTTGCTGAGAGTGCAATCCACACCATCCTCCAGATCATTTATGATGCTTTCCAGCTATCTAAGCAGATACTATAAAACAAACTTGAACTTCTAATTAATCCTTAAACATGGCAACCACCATGTTTACTTGTGCTCCTAAAAAAAGTCCTGATGTGTGCAGAATGAAGAGTGGATAAGATGACTATAGGAGATAAAATGAGGGTGATTTAAATACCCTTGAATACATAGCCAATAAAACTTGCATGTAAGTCCTTATGTAACCCATGCTTCTGTCACTATTCCTTTTACACAGTAGTAGTCAATATTTTTCCTGCCAGAACAGAAAAGCAGCTGTCCACTGACTCCAACTAGTTTGAGACTAGCAGGTAAACAAAGGAAAAAGTTCATGAACCATTGGAGCATGCTCAGTAAGGCATCTCCAAGAGTGGGGACCTATTCCACCCCCCAAGTATAAAGAAAAAAAATTCCTAAACTCTTCAGTTAGTTCAGCCAGACCCAGAGGGAGACATCCATAGCAGAGGGGAGGGGAAGATATCTGCCCTGAGGGCTGATACTCACAGGCCTGCTTTACTAGTTGCAGCAAGAAGATAACCACAAGGAGAGGGACACCAGCCTATTAAAAAACCTGGGCACTTGCTCCTAGTTCAGCTCAGGATGGTGTGTTGATCTTAATGCCAAATCAGTAGTGTATATTTTAAATGCATAGGAATTGTGGCCTGTGTACCATTTGGTACTGAATAAATCTATATGTTTGATACTAAATTTTGTTGTTTGCATAGTATTTGCTGATTAATGGAATAAGATTTGTGTTTAGATTTATGAGAAGCCGTAGTTAATTGTCTTCTTATAAACCTAAAAAAAAATCTTTAAGTTTGAGCAGCTTTACTACATCGTAGTGTCTTTATTCCAAACTGGAGCAACCAAGGGATGGGATATACGCATCTATTCAAATTGCATTTGTATTTACCTTATGTGTCGTTATCCCCAGGTGGGAGTTCTGCTGTCAAAGCAGACTGAACCCACTCACTATTCCTGCCGTAAAATGGAACGATAGTGGTTACTTGTGTAATCAAAGTTTAGTGGGTTACACTTACTCTTGTTAGAATGAACTTTTCCGTTGTTTTAGTACTTGGATATTTCATGCAAACTGTTAATATTGGCAATTGGTTTGAATAAAAAAAGCTGTTGCCCAATCTCCAGAGAGTTAAATGTGTTCAATAAATTAATTCCACTTCAGAAGAAAACTGTGATACTGTTGTTGACCCTACATGTTTTTACCCTATTTCAATCTTCCTTAGTTAGGAGAAATAATGGGCAAGGATGTATAGAATAAGTAAGTGTCTTCTTAAAAGTGTCTTTTTAGGAATTCTAGTGCACTTTATTTCTGGAGCATAACTGCTTTTGGTTTATAACCAGTTTCCTGTGTTCTTACTTAACATTCTAGTGAGCTGCGGAAATCGTATTCACATTTTGTAGTTTGAAATGTAGGGGAAAACAAGTTGTCTCTTGATCTTCATATTAAATATATGTTGGAAATTAATTTATAGAATTATTTATAGAATATTGCAAGATTAAAGACTATTCTCTTTATAGCTGACTTCATCTCACTTGTCCATACCCTCCTTATTCGCAAGATTGGCCACTCTAATTGTTTAATTCTGGGCATTCCAGATAGTTAGTTAAATCATCTGCAGATGGTCCTGAATGCTGTCATCAGAGCTATTACCAAGATTCACTTTATAGATCACATATCTCCCATTTTACAATGTATGCATTGGCTGCCTCTTGGGAGTATATTGATTGGAAGTAATGTAGTACCATTTGGAAATGAATTGGCAGCAAATCTAAGTCCATCTATGAGCAGTATCTGTTTAACATATATATACATCTGCAATGTTTTTTCTGTCTTGATGTTTGTTTGACAGTTGCAGTTTCTTTTGTTGCTTTTGATAGTCTATTCCCTCACCACCACATTTGTCTTCTTTGTATTTCTTCTTAACTCCCTGAGAGTCTGGTGGTACTTAAGTTCCATTCTTCCCTTTTTTAACTAACGACACATAAGCCAGTTACTTCGGTAATACTTGTGTGAACTGTTATAAGTTTACTTATCAATGAAGGCTTGATCTAACATTAGAGTTTAGTGAAGTTAGGTTTGTACAAAATGCAAACAGAAGAAGAATGTTCCAGTGTGTGATATTTTCATTATAGTACCAAAGATTCTCAATTAAGTTGGTTGTGTATATGTAACAATTCTACTAATGACCTCACCACACCTTATGCAGGGGGAGGGGAGCATTGTCCAGCTTGCTTGGGGAAACGGAATAGCACTTTATGGGTGGTGGGGGGCGGGAGAGAGGCTCAGAGGCTGCTGCAAAAGGGGGAGTGGCTCAGTATGGTGACACTGATTCATCCTCAGGGACTGGAAGGGCTGGGGAGTTGAAAAGGGGCAAGTCCAGTGGGTGATGCCCCTTTTCCCCAAAGCAGCACCCACTCTCCCTCCCGTTGAGGTGGCAAAATACCAGGTTTGGTCAGGACCTGCTGTGGGCATCATGCTAGTCACTCCTTTATAGGGGGACTGGGAAGGAATTTTCCCCTCCCCACCAGATTGGCCTAGGGGGAGCGGGTTTTTGTGTGTGTGCACCTTCTCCACGGGGTGGGGACGGGGTTTTGTTATGATGAGTAGGGAAGGGAGTTAGGCTATGATGTCGCAACTCAGTATATAAGTGTGGGGCGGATGTCCAGTGCAGGTACTCCATAGGGAAGGGATACAGAGACCAGATAAATGGCTTGGTAAAAGATTTTAAAAGGAGGTGTTTGTTAAAGGAGCAGAAATGGGGAGTGGGGTTCAGGGCTCCTACGACTGGTACAGCAGGGAGCCAACTGCCCTTCCTTATACCCAACCTTAACCCTCCATCGGAAGGCAGGGGGGGATGGTAAGGTCCCAGCAATGGATTGGCTGGGAGACCTGGATGGAAAAAAGAGGGGGACTGGAGGAAGTCCCCTGGTGGATATTGACATGAACATGGAGTTACCTGCACTGTACACTTTTATCTGCTGGTTAGTCCCAAACATCTAATAATAAAGTTGTGGCCTGATTTAAACCATATCAAATGTCTCCTGTCCTTCATTCAGTATAGCCAGACAATGTAACTCTTTGGACTTCATTTTCAGAAGGCCTGGTGCACCTACTTACACACAGTTACACACTAAATCTGTATGTGACTTTACAACAAATGTGTACCAAATCATGTTTTTAACTAACTAATGAGATGCATAAATTCCTGTTTGCATGCAAAGTTATCTGATCTGCATGACAGTTATAGTAATTACATGTACAGATTAAGTGGGAAACTCTTGAACAACTCTTTGCATATTAATTCCTCAAGCTCATATTATGATAACTTGATAATACATTTGTGGAAAGTGTATACAAAGCATTATTTCTGTAACATGTAAAATCAGGCCTCATCAGGTGACCCTCTTTATTAATAATGTTAACAAATGCTTTTCTGAAATTTCCTTTTGGAGGAAAGGTAAACAGAAGTTGTCTTTCAGAAAATACAAGTTGTTCTAAGGTGGCTGATGCTACATAATTATTCATGGTATTTTTCAGTTTTAGCATGAGCTTCTTCAAAAAAAAGTTACAGTGGTTCATGCTGAGAAATGTTTATGGTAGAATACCCATCAGGAAGAAGTTGACAAACCCGTGCTGTAAAGTTAAGGAGAAAACACTCCACACACACATACACACACATTTGCCTACAGCAGACTACCCAGTACTGGCCCAGAAAATGCATTTCAGATGTTTATGTTCTTGGACATCTCCTTGCCTGTGTGCTTCTGTCTTTTTCACCAATATATCAAAGACCTCTTCAGAAAACCAAGGTTTCTCACATGACTGTCTGATTCACATTGTTCCAGCAGCAGAATGGAAGATAGCATTACAGATACCACTCCGGGTGATCTCCTCTTTATCTGGGAAGGTACTGAAGTTACATATGTTATCCTCAACAGCCTGTGAACTAAACCCCTGCTGAGGACTGTCCAGAGCTATGTGACCTGGTGAACTGCACAGCTGCAGACCCAGGGATGATCACCGATCTTCCATCATTCAAGGAAGTATGAAACACCATCCAAAGTTATGGAGCAGATGTGCTGCTGGGCCTGATATTCCACCCAAGCTGCTCAAATGTGTCTTGGAAACTAGTGAGCACTGACCTGTATAACTGTTCTTAAAAGTGTGAATTGAAAGAGGGCATCATAGTGTCCCTATGCAATGGCAAAGTATCTTGCACCGACTGTGGCAACTACTGGCCTATCTCATTATCAGTTCCTGGAAAGGTCTTTGCTTACATTTTTCTTGTTAGGATGCAGCTGCTCCTTAACAGACATTGTTTTCCACAGCAATCAGGTTTTGCTGAAGGACAGTCGACAATGGACTCTGCCCTTACCCTCCGGCTTCTAGCTGAGCTGCATTGAGAATTCAAATTTCCTGCTTCACATGGCATGTATCTACATTAGAGCAGCTTTAAATTCAGTTGACAGGTCGTGATTTGGCTTCCACTGAAAGGAGTTGGTGTTCCAGATGTTCTGCTAAATCTGGTGACCAATCTTCACATTAGTACAACTATGACAGTGTATGTTGGTCATGGCTTTTGCTAGATTTCTACACAATCTCAGTTGTGTGGCAGGGCTGCATTCTTTCCCCAGCACTATTCTGTAGTGCAATCATCTGTTTATTAGGACTTGCTGCTTTGCACAAAAAGAACAAGGTTGGTCAAGAAGTATTTATTAACTAAAAACTACACAGATAATGCCGCCCTGTGGTGGTGAAGTCAGAGAATTTCAACCCGACACTCCAAGGACTTCAAGATGCTGCATGCACCATGGGGTGGAACTTTTCATGGCAGAAGACCAAGATCCAGAACTTTGGAACTGAGCCACCTGTGCAGGTTGGGTTTAGTGCTGTGTAAAGCATTGATTAATCCATCTACCTGGGCTGCAAGCAGAGTACAAATGGTCATAAGAAACAAGACGTTCTTTGACCAGTAGGTCTTGCCACCTCCTGCATAAAGTCCATGTCTCACTTATGGACACAAAAACATCTTTACGCTGTGACAAAGTTCAGGATCTATCAAACTTCTGTACTATCCATATTGCTGTATGGGTCAGAAAACTGGACCCTCTTATAGGCATACTTGGAGCAGCTAGAGACATTCCATATGCTCTGTCAGCACCAAATCCTGACTATTAAGTGGTTTGATTTTGTGTCAAATTTTATAATCTCATAGAGATCTGGCCTTCCTTCAAGCACTCATTATATTCAAAAGTGGTGTTGCGCGCTTTTCAACCATATCATCAGGATGGACTAAAACACCTCAGCACACCGTGCTGTCAAACTCCCCATTGATGTGTGCAGGGAGGCATACCCTGACGCTACCTGGCACTGCCCCAGAGATTTGTGGATTCGTAGGATTGAGTCAGATCTGGGAACCTCACTACACAATGCCTGATGTGCCACCAACTCTGGTTACTCTGGCTGGCATAAAGGTCTATAGTAGACTATGCGTGTTTGATAAATGCATTATGTGCCTCATTTTGTACCTTAAATTAAACCTTTGGGTTCAGGTGACCTAAATTTCTTGATGATATGGAAAGTTTACACAATGACTTTTCTTTTATCCTCATGTATAATGAAAGGAAACTTTATTCTTTGACAATTGTGTTTGTTTTTTGCTCATGGATACATATCACCTCAAGTAGCAAACTAAATGTCCATAGACTGGATAATACAGCAAGCTTTTTTTTTTTAACCTAATGACTCTCCATGTACAGAAAGTCTAATACACATAAAGACAAAAATAGGCTGGTATTACACTGTAAACAGGATGTGGGTTTGACATGCATTTGGATATGCATTCATTTTGGCATTCTGATCAACAAGGTATGGAAAAGAGAGATGTGATCAGCAGTGCAGTTTTGGGTAAGTTGATAGTATTTTTTGGAGGATGACCTGGTATGCCTAGGAAATCTTTTAGTTGTTGCAATAACTCAGTAGCATCTCCTTTATACGTTAGATTGACAAAATATGGACACATCTCTTATCCCATCACCAAAAACTGGCAGTAATAACAGTTACAGTGCTAAATTCAGAGGATTCTGTTCCACGTATAGTCCTACTGAATAGCAAAGAGGAAGAGACTGTATTTTTTATGTGGGGACATTTCATCTTGTAGCTACACAATAGACTTAAATCCATCCACCATTCTGGATGTTTATTCTGACTGAGAACATTCCAGAGGATGGGGATTTTCAAAAGCAACCAAATGACTGAGAGCACAAGTTTCATTGAAATGTCATGGGACTTGTGCTCGTAAGTCACCTAGACACTTTTGAAAATCCTGTTGTAGGGACATTACTTCTATGAATGATTCTGAATTCTTGCTCTTTGAGCTAGGGTAGGGTTGGTGCATCACACTCGGCTGATACATATCCTTCAATAGTAGTTTTTATGCATACATGTTGTCTACGAGCAATAGTGCATTTCTGTGATTTACTTCTTTTTGGAGGATTGAGGGAGGGGTTCACATTAAAGATTTTATAGAGTCTTTTTGATGTATTTTATATTTTAAAGGAAAATAATCTCCTCCCCTAGTGCTTGGCCTCTTGAGCAGAGAATGCTAATAACACTGAATGTCTTGGCTGTTTTGTGATGTGGATGAATGTCTGCTAGTTACTAGACTAAGGCCATTTAATGCATTTTTTACTTAAATCTGGGTCTCCAGAAGTAAAAGCAAGTGCATTAACTCACCAAGACACAAACTGGTAGAAGTAAATACTTCTATAATGAGTAGGCACCAGATTAAAACCCTAAAATAGATAGAAGTGTGGAAATTTGCAGTTGTGTGACAAATATCAACTGGTTTAGATAAGTCCTTCTATGCATAGGCGCCATAATGAGCCATTTTCTTTTGTGTCATGTTATGTCTGGGCATATAAGGATGTATAGTAGGTTTCTCTAACATCTCAATCCTGAGAGGTGCTGGGCTTCCTCCACTCCCATTAAAACTAGTTGGATTTGAGGGTGCTCAGCACGTGATAGGAAATATTGAGCACCTGACTTGGTTGAGTGCCAACTGTATATTTCCTTTCTTTATTCATTTGTTTTTTTCTGAGGCATAGTATTTAATCATTATAGTTTCCATCATAATTTTTTAAAAACTAGGTTGTTCTTCAGTACTGGCTCAAATCACTGCAGGAGCACTATTACTATAGAATCACATGTAACTGTAGAATACTCCAATGTTTTCCAATAATGGTTGGGTTTAAGAATTCTCTTATATAAATTTATTACACTGGATACTTAACCAGATAAAAGGTCCAATCTTGCAAGGTACAGACCACCCTCTTGTTGAAGCCAACAGGATTCAAAGATATACTTCAATCGCTATCACATATCATAACTATTATGCTATTTCTGAGTGGGAGGAAGGTATTAAATGTATGTGCTTATGATGTATGAATTTAATGATAAGAGTAATAAATAGTTACAATTTAAAAGGCTTCTACAAAATTATTCTTTATCAGTTGGAGGATAGAAGCGGGAGATATTTTTTGTTGTTGGCACGTCTGAAAAATGAAGAGCTAAAGTTCTGGACTTAAGCCTTGAACTTTTAATTTTTCCTTGGTAGACAAAGTTCAGTAGATTAAAAGCATACCTTTTATTGGACCAACAAAGAGCAGTCAGACTTTGAGACCAGAAAGGTTGCTTCTTTAGTTTTCACTTTATTGATCTTGCCCACTGTTCCTTGCAGACCAGATCAGCTACAAATATTTTCTGTATGCCATAGATGATACCATTCTTCCTTTGAGATTTTAGATTTAATGTTTCTATTTGTGATCAATGCTGAGGAAAGACTTTGAAAACTGGACTAAAATGAGTAACATACCGAAAGGAGTGTTTTCTTTACACTTTATTTTTTTTTAAATTATATTAGGGAAATAAAAAGTCTTTTTAATAACGGACAGGTTAAATGAAAGTACAAGCAACTCTGATTTATTACTCCTTACTCCTAATAGCCATTTTAGTTTGTCTCATGACAACTAAGTAGTACCACATTAGTGTCTGAGAGTGAAAACCCCCATCAAAAAGAAAGCCCTGTACAACATTAAAACATCTCCCAAAACGTGGCCCCATTTTTCAAACTATTTCATTTCACTAAGGATTATAACTCAAACATTACGTACAATTTTCAGTATGTACTGTATATTAAGACTGCCTCTATACAATGAATTAAAGAAAGAAAAATGTTGCAAGGAGTTTCATTCTCCTGTGTTGCTTTCTGTACAGCTGGACGCAGGTATTGTGGCCAGGAATTTTAAGAGCAGCTCAGTTTCCACTTTATTTGAGCATAAGCATCCGATGAAGTGAGCTGTAGCTCACGAAAGCTTATGCTCAAATAAATTGGTTAGTCTCTAAGGTGCCACAAGTACTCCTTTTCTTTTTGCGAATACAGACTAACACGGCTGTTACTCTGAAACCTGTCAGTTTCCACTGAGGCCCCACAAATAGTGGTGAGATTTTCAGAAGAGTTTCTTTGAAAATATGACCATAAGTATCTCAATTGAAGTGTGCTGATTTCTTTTGAAAATTTGGCCTCATCTGTGAGTGTTGACTGAGCACTTTGAAAATTTAGCCTCATGTGGCTTCCAGCACTCCAGAGCATGGAGGAGAAGGGGGAGGCCCTCTAGAATGGCCCACAATGCTTATCACGCCACAAGAATCAGGATATCTGAATAGCTGGTTAGTAACAAATACATTAGCATGGCTCAACACTGATTACCCATCACTGTCTGGACTCTCTATACACTGATTCTGGTATTTTTTTAAATCCTATCTTGGTGCATTGATTCAAAAATATCCTACATCAAAATTAACATTTTAGCAATTGTCAGCATTTAATATGTAAATCATTAGTAATAAGAAAAATAAATTGTATTTCCTCTCTACTTTATGGATAGTACGTCTAGGAAAATGAATGCATCCATCTAATGATTGGGCTGATAGCCCAATGATAGCCGTGAGAGTAAGTAAAACCCACATTATCTTTGTATTGGCCAACATTTTTGTCACGGTAGCTGAGAAAGTCACAGTTGCAGTCCTGATTAACATTCTCCACTGTGGGTTTTAGGTTAATGTTTACTCATGCTAAACATACTGAACCCAGTGCAGCCACCTTGCTCACTCTGAGTATTACTTGTTCAGTGTGACTACATGCATGAGCAATACTCTGAACAATATTAGCAAGGGGGTAAAATTAGGCTCTTCGCTATGTGATTTTTGGCATATAAAATACATTTGTGTTTGACCTATAAACTTCTAAAGTGTTGCACAGAATTTTAACTGTACATCTCCCAGTGACTTTAATTGGAGCAGTGTGTCTAAAATCTGTGCTCTGCTTTGGATTGTGGAAGTAAAGGTTCTGTATACCTGGAAAGGAGGTGATGTTGTTGAGTGTCAAGGACCCCATGATTGAAATATGCAGTTAAAGTTGTGGGAAACAAAACCAATATTACAATATTTCTGAAAATAAAAAATTATGCACTCCGAATAATAAATATAAATTTTGGCATTACTTTATTTTAATGGCACATGAATTAAAACTGCATTACAATGAAATTGCTGCAGAACATCCACATTAATATCAAATGAATTCATTATGACCAGCACAGTTACAATGAATACTAAATGAATTAATAATAATGAACCACTTAAAGTGTTACCTAATTGTTTTATTTCATTTTTATGTGTATTTTTGTCCAAATTTACTGTTAGGTTAATAGAGACTGACATTCAGTAATTCATTTCCCCATTGAGTATTGGTAAATGTTAAGGTGTGCCTTCATACCACATCCCATAGAGTCTGTTCGTATTCAGCACTGCCCAGCTCTCCTCACCTCGTGCCCCAGACATTTTGAATGTGCGTGCATAATGACCACCCAAGATGAATTAAAGGATTTAATAACTCTTATGTCTGGTGGTGGTAGTAATACTATTTTCTTGCACTGACAGTAAAACTTTCTTCTAAGAATCAAAAGCACTATACACAGGCAAATGGAGAAAATGAGGCACAGAGACAAAATTATTAGTCCATGATCATTCAGCAGTTTAGTGGTGGAATCAGCTATAGAAACCACTTCTGATTCTCTGGTCTTTTCTCTGGCCGCTAGGCCAGGCCACTACCCTGATATATGATTGTTTCATTACACAGTCTTATGTCATATTTATGGCCCATATCAGCATATGTGATTAACATATACATTATAATCTTATGCAACTCTACATCACAACATTTTAAAACAAGTTAGAAATGGTGGATTTGAAGAAAATTTACCTGTTGTCAATAGGCCCCTAATGCTAGAACCTGTCTTTATAGAGTTTTCATTACTTTTAACCTTGTATTGATATTAACACTGTATGTGTATTTAAAGGCAAGGAGGATGGGAAGGGCTCTTTGTGTAGAGCCACATCCAGGATCATCGATGAAGGTAGATTTCTCACCTAATCAGTTGCAAGATGTTCTCCTTCGCATTATCACACTATTGGTTCTTTCCCTGAACTGTTCCAGCAGTATGATATGAAGGAGTGAGAAATGCCACCTGCCCAAGAATTTCAATGTAGTGCAAAGGTTGTTTCAATCAGCTTCTATGATGAGTTCATTACACAGGACTATATTCAAATTCCATCAACAGCTGGTCAGCACTTTACTCATATTTGGCTCATATTGCATAAAAGTGTTAATGGTGAATTGTTTATTGTTTATGTTTATAAACATAACTTCTGTTTAACTTCTCCCACTGCCTTCCCACATCCCATAACTGACCTCTCTTAAATAAGGAAGTGGTCATTTTGAAGTATATTTGATAAAAATAAGGGTTGCTCAATCCTAAAGGGTTCCCGCTTAAAGCTTTTCTGCTTAGAGGTTTGAAAATGTTTGGCACCACCTGTGCCTCAATTTCCCTTTTTTTCTGAATGTTTTGTTGTTGAATGCAGGTGGCAGGCATGCCAGCCTGTTTCCGTTTTCTTCCCCCTTCCCCCTCCCCCACACCAAAATGTAACAGAAACAATCCTTCCAGCATTTCTACCATGAGCACTTTATTTTATCCCTCCGTCTTCTATTAGCATAACTATAAGAATCCCTTTTGTATTATTCTTCCGATGAAAACCTACAAAGAAGTTTGTGGCATATTAGATTAAAACAGAGGTACGGGCAGACTACACAGGTGCAGCGTTACAGTGCAGAAGCTGGGCGGGAGCCCAAGTTTTTCCCTATCTAGGAGCAATAATGTTTTCTGAAATAACAGTTTTCCCTTTTCACTCACCTCAAAGTGGTGAAACATTACTAACAGTAAGGAAAGGAGAGTTGACCATACAAAAGGTGTATTTCCTAATGCATTAAGCCACTTAATTATACTCACACTCTGAGTACTTCATTTGCATCTGAAAAAAGCAGACATTTCAATTGTTCTGCCTGATGGTAAATTTAAAGTATGAACATCTATTTATTTCAAAGGAAGCTGTTGACCAAGAAAAGTGTAGAATTAGTTCAGAAAATTAGGAAGCAAAGGCACTTGGAAACAAACAAAGACACACACACAAACAAGCAAACAGAGGTAATGGATTTTAAAAGTCAGATAGGTTTTCTAGATTTCCCTCCACCCACCACGGTCAAAATTAAAAAAAACAAAAAACAAAAAACCTCACTAAAGTTGGGCTGCCTGATTTTCAGAAGTGCTGAACTAACAGGTCTGACTTCAATATGGATTTGGGGTAACATTTTCAAAAGCAACCTACTGACCAAAATCCCTTTGACTTTCAAGGTAACGTAAGCACTTTTGAAAATTTTACCCCAAAAACCTAACTTTAGGCTCCTATTTTTGAAAATCTTGGCCCAAGTCTGTATTATTTAACAGCAAGTGGGATTTTATTGAAGTATTGACAGCTCTCATTCAGTTGTGTTTGAGCTATAAACAAATAGTAAGAGTATCAACTTGTGGTTAGCTGGTTAGGTTCATACTGAGGAAGATGATTTTGAAAATTAATGACTTAGAATGGTGAGAGGGCAGTCTGGATAATGAGACTGAAATGTTCATCCATCACATTCATATTCTGGGGGAAAGTAAGAAATAAGAGAGGTCCTGGTAAGCAGAGGGGACCAGACAGCAGGCATCTGCTGGAAGGCCAGCAAAGCACTGCTGCAACCAAAAATCCAAACAGAGAACTTACTCACAGGAGGGAGGGCAGCTTTCAGGGAGAGAGAGCAAAGGCACCAAAAGTGGTAAGGATATTTCAAAACATTCTATGGTCCAGAGAGCCAAATCCTGCCCACCTTACTCACGTGAGCAGTTCCACAGAAGCTAATGGGACCTGAGCAGAGTTTGGACCCAAGTGCTTTTATTTAATATTAATATTACCCTAGTGCCCACAGGCCCCAATCAAGATCAGGCTCAGTGCAGGTGAAATGTGAATAAAAAGCAAACTGGCAACAGCAGGGCCCAAAAAAAGATACATCCCTGGTTGGTGTTGGGGGTGGGAGGGTGAAGCCTCTCTTTTCTCAAACAATAAACAAAGTACCACTGATTGACTTGGTTATGGGCTCGGGCCAGCTCCTCAACTATGTGATTTCTTATTGGCCTGGTGGCAAAGGTGGGTCTTGAGAAGAAATTTGAAGGGAGTAGTGGCCTCATCATGTTTCTTGTAATTAAAAGGAGGAAGGTGATAACAGCATTGCAGAAAAATGTGGATCCCTCCTGAGCTGGAGTAACAGTAAGAGATGTGACAGATGAAGTCAAGCAAGGGAGTTCTCTCCTCCTCCTCCCAATTACATTTGTATAGAGCTGGGGGAAACTATTACAGATTTGCAAAAATTCCCTCCAGATTTCTTTTTTCTGTAAGGGGGCTTTTAATGCTACAATTGTTTTGCAATATAAAACCTGTAATTAGCTATTTTGGATTTGCCTAAACTTGGGGGCACTTGACTTTAATTACCAATCAAATGTAATGCTGTATCTGCATTCATGCAATGTTAAGTACTAACTCACACGTGCAAACTTTCTTTCAGCCAAAGACAAACGAGGATTTTTTTTTCTTTTCTCTGTTGTGAACTAAACATAACTAATGCTTCAGAGAAAGTTTGAGTGGTTATAGTGTATTTCCTGCATTGGTTTGCCATTTGCAAGGCAAGGCTGCTGGACATATGCAGAAGAAAGTCAGGTTCATATTGACTGACTAAATTGTATCCCTACTTGATTGGCAGGGTTTTGGGGTAAAGCACATTTGTTACTGTTGGGATAGACTTGATCCAGGAAGAGAAGTCGTTATCATGAGGATGTTAGTGTGATAAAACTGCAATAGCTACTGTGTCTGTATAATGCCTAGCACAATAGGTCTCTGATGCTGATTTGGGGGTCTTTAGGTACTACTGGAATACAAATAATAAATGACCAAAAACTATCTAGCTTCACCAGCCAGGATAGCTACTTTTGCCTGCTGGAGACTGGAGAAGAACCAACCAGCCAGCTCCCTTAAGTTGAGAATGTGGCCGATGTTTCTGCAAGTTCATGGAGGAGGATGCATGGAGCTCCTCCTCCCACTCTGCTGGCTCCCTGCATAGGAGCCAGCTAACAGCCTTTAATCTTATGAACATGGGAACTGCTCCCTGCTTATATTTTATCTCCCTGGGGTAAAGCTGCCTCCCAAAAAAGACAAGGAGGAGCAGGAAGGAGGCAGAATCATGGCCCTACCCTTGCTTATGTGCTGATCATCGATTCAGGCTAGTTGCAAAGGGGCGGGAGGTGGGTGTATAATGTACTCTCTAGAGCTAGTTGCTCCATAATGTCTCATTAGTATTCGCTGGGGTGAATGGTTCTGGAACATCCCCAGGAAGGACTGTGCCTCGTGGCATAATTTGGCATTTCTGGAGGATGTTACAAGCTTTGTTTTTTTCCCAGTTTTCGTTGGTTGCAGGAAAATTTGTACCCACTGAAAGGGTAGGCATAAAAAGACATAAAGATACCAAATTAACAGGAAATAAATTACTATTATCTAATTCTGTATAAGCTTATTTTACTCATACAGTCACTGACATCATGAATACATCCGACCAGCATACGGAATTTTCTGTATGAATTCAAAATCAAATCCACAGTCTTTCTGAATTGTAATGAAATCATGTATTTTTGTCATGCATATGTTTGTCTTTATTTTGAACAAGGCTGGAGGCATCAGGTTTTAAATGGAGTTATTTTTAGTACCTTCTCACCAGTGGACAAAAATTGTTCTAGTGATCAGCTCTGTTTATTTGCACCAGATATGCTGGCAAAGTTTTCTTCTTTAACCATCTTTTTAAAGCGAACATGTGCTAACGCAAACAATCTTCATACATGAATAAAATATTAGGTTGGAAGAGTAATTAATATAAAAGGATGCAATGGAATAGAAAGGTGGCTTATATATCCCGCAATTCATATGTCAATGTCAGTTATCATATTTCATTGGAAGACACTAAAGATTGAAAATCAAGCATGCTAATTAATTAGTCTCATTCCTGGTTAACCTGAAGGTTGCATATAAAAAGAAATCAGGTTGACTGTGTGAGCAAGAAGAATGAGTAGTTCAGTTGAAAGATCAAGAGAGGAAAAAGACAGAAAGAAAAAAGAGGAAAGAAATGTGTCAACCTAAGTACAGCACTATAAAGTACCTCACTGATTCAGGAGAGTTATCTGCAATATACTCACACCTACCAAATAGTGACATTCACATAAAGCCAAATTATTCTGGTTTTATGTAGGTTATGTGGGTGCAGTGCATGGAGTTTGGGTGATTAAATTCACTTCCCAAAATCTGGAGCTACATCCTGAGGGGGCAGTATACTCCCCCTCTACCTCTGGCCATTACTCCAGTTTATGGGACAGAATAGATGTCACAGCTACTGCAGGCCACTAGATCCACATAGCTCTCCAGGTTACCACATAATTGTGGATCGTATATTCCATCAACTGCTTACAACCCTGTGTGTCAAGATGAATGTCAACTGTAATATAAACAGAATCTAGAGTTGAGAAGCTTAGTGTAGGCAGTTCCAGCTCACTGTCTAGGGGCAAGTTATCCTGCGTTATGCCAGCTCTTACTTGAGTAACCTCCTGAGGCAGGGGTCTGGTGATGGAAAGTGTGCTCAAAGGGCAGCAGTGGCAGCATCCTATCCCTCTGCAAGTGGGCCCCAACTAGCTACTCCTGAAAGCGAGAAGCATTGCTCCGGGAGAGGCCCCACACAGGACGTCTATTAACACTCAGAGTAAAACATCTCAGATGATGGCAAAAGGTGTGATTTCTGTCAGCAATGTTGACTCAAGGTTATCAAGATCCAGAGCATTTTTGGCAGATCAAAATGAAGAAGATTGAGGCCTGACCCTATTCCCGGTAAAGATTGGAGCCTTATTGACTAGCCAATAATGTAGTCAAAATAGTCTAATTTTAAGGGAAGCTCAGAATGCTCTTGAATCATAATAGGTATTTCAGGGATATTGTCAAGAGACATTACCCAGCGGTGCCTGTCATCTGTAAAAATGTCTTAAACTCTTTGCCTAAACCAATTGGTGACACTTCCAGCTCCAGATAATGACGAATGTAATATAGCAAAATTTAAAGGGGGTATATATGGGCCTGACCTGGCAAATTCTTACATGTTTTTTACTTACATCGAAGACTGCTCTCATGAGACAGGAGTACTCACATGCGCAAGGGCTTACAACATCAGGTACTAAGTTCTGCAGCTCATATTAAGAATCAACCAATATCTGGTCTCAATTTAAGATTACACATTTTAATTGGCAGGTGAAAATCTGTTAAAATGCTTGTATGTTAGAAAAGTGACTGTGAAATGACTCCTCCTTCCACAGGAGGTCTGCTCCCTTTGAATATTGAGAGTCGTATCTACTTAAGGAAATGTTTGTTCTCTTCACACCAGCAACACAACTATTAATTAATTTAAGTTTCAACTGTAGAATCATTACTGGATGTACAACCAAGAAGAAATACAACCTCGATTTCATATAACAAGTTTTTCTGTACTTGTGATTAGAAGAAACAATTTTCAGAAAAAAATGAAAGACAGCTAATTTGCTTTGGAATTCAGTGACGCAATAAATATGGACCTGCCTGCCTATGCCTTTTTTGCAGAGTCACTTTTAAATCCGAGAGAGAGAGAGAGAGCGTGAGAGAGAGAGAGAGCATGAGTGAGAGAGAACTCAAAGGCTTCAATCAGGATCAGGGCCTTGTTGAGCTGGGCACTATACAAACACATTGAATGACATGGTCTTTGCCCCAAAGAGTTTACAGTCTCTTCTGTAATGGTGCTTTCATTTAGCTCTCAAGCTTCACCCTTCCAAGGCATTTAATTTCATATTACCAAACTTGTTCTGTCATCAGTAAGGACTTAGACCAGGAAGTAGTTTCTAGCGATGAGGCTATACCTTAGCTGACAGATTCTTCCATCCCATTCCGATAGATAAAGGTCTAATAGCAACTGTTGCATGGAAGTTTATACTGTATCTTTTCAATTTTATGAAGTACAACATTTAGAAATCAAATAAAAGTATTTTGCACGCCATGTTATCCAGGGAGGCTGCAGATTCATAGTTTTCCGACAATCTAAACCACCATTATTTGGACCACTAAAATTCAATATAATGTCTTTTTCTCATTTGGTAGCTGATAAAAAGTGGGTTACATATAGGCTGAAAATCCATTGTAAAGACTGAGCACCACTGAAAGTAAGCACTATGTATTAAGGGGTGCATTTTCAAAATGCGGCCTGGCCTTTTGCACCCTTAGTTTGTGAGCATCCTGAAAGTCAGGGAAGATCTCTTCCCACCTTGATAAGAAAACTCTCAGCAACCTTCTGGGGATTAGATCCTTTGGTCCTTCATATATCTGTATCGGGCATAGTGTTTGCTCCAGCTGATTATCACTCAGTGGTCTGGGTGGGCAGTCATCACACTCAGCTTGTTGAATTCAATTCTGCATTGACAACTCATGTTTTTATTAGTGATTGAACTATACACTAACTTTCAGTTTGTAAGTGCTAAGACTGCCAGACCTTTGATGAGAAGCCATTACAGTTAAGTCTGCCTCGAGAGCTATGACAGATGAAACCAACCTGTTACATCGCCGGTTGACTGATACTCCATTTTCAGACAGTGAACACACTATATCAACTTGAATGTGTGCTCATATTCAGGGGATAAATCTCACTCCTGCAGACCAGGGTGTTTCACCAGGGCTGATCACTCAATACCCTTTTACTACTACAACGCACATGTTTCTGGATAAGAGCACTATGGCCCTTTACCGTGCACAGATTATCAGCACTGCCAGGGAGCCGAAAATTACATTCTGACAGAGTGAAACATTGATGGGAATGCGTCTAATATAGTAAGTAAATTCAGGAGCTCATTTTAGCATCTGCTTCCTTGTCCACTTGATTGCAGATCCTGGACCAGGCTCAACTGGCTACTTTCTGGCTCATTCCAAGACGCCACAACTATGCACCAGCTTGGCCTGGTTTCCTCTCTGTGCTGTGAGTCTTGGGGACCTTCATAGGCAATTGTTTGTGGTGGAAAAGTGCCCAACTCAACATTTGAAGCTTGGTTTACAACACCAAGTCACCCTTCATACAGAGGCTATCCTCTGGTTATGAAACCTGGATAGTGAACTCTGACATCTGCATTTGAGAGGAGGAGTCTGTCAGCACAAATCATTGCACTTTAATAACTGAATGAAAATCACGTTCTTAAACATCTAAACTACCTAAATAGAAACAGACATTGGTGGCAGAATTGTCCCCCTATTTGCAGAGACAAAGTGGAAGGAATACTTAAGGCTGGAGTGAAAATATATATCAATTATACAATATCTGTACATGTTTGGTAAAAGTACAAAGCAACATAAAGGCAGGAAGCCCACCATTCTTTTCTTCTCCACCACTGGTTGTAAAAGGTGAACATCAAATGTTTATTATCTGTCATATCTTAAATCAGTAAATCTTCTCATTGCTATTTTATAATCAGTGCAACAAAAGAATGAGCTATGGAAACCCTGGATGCCTGTTATGACAACTACATTCAAATGCCATCTAGAAACATATCCCAGTAGGCTCAGTAAGTTCTTCATCTACAGATGAGGGTCTTAACCAAGAACACTTTATCCTGATTCTTGTGAACTTCACCTAAGGAACTATGATAGCTATCACGTCTCAAAGAGTATAAATATATTAACAAGTGTGAGTGACACCGATACTACCTCTCATCTGCTCCCTGTTCTTTTGGCTTCTCTTCTTGCCACAGCCTGATGGCAACAGAACTTAATGGACAATTTTTCTATTTTCCTTTATGGAGTCTGAGGGAAGGAGGTTTAGTTCCAGAAGCTCTTTACTCTTCTGCTTAACTTTTTAGAGACTCCAATTTTTTTTCCCTCTTTGAGGATATCTGTGAGAAATACAACCAACTTAAAAGAAGCAAGATTTATTAAAGACAGAAATAAAAGGGAATTAAAATGAGAGACAAAAATGAATTACAATAAAATAAACAGTTTGCTTAACATCCAGATTTGTACCTCTCAAACTAAACTATAAAAGGCATTTTCAGTAATTAGCTCAACGCCGTTTAATATCCGATAGGTGGTGATTACTGTGTTCCAAGCGGGTTAATGGTGGTATCTGGTTATAGTTTAGTGACTCTTCACTATTGGTTACATGTATTCCTATGCAAAGGGCCAAGACAAAGTCCTGTTCACCTTTTAAATTCACTTAAGTTGCTCGTTAAGAGACCTTAAGCAGCCTATAAGAGGAAGTCCAATGCACTGAAGTGTCATAGATAGAGTTTTACTCTCAGAGTATTCATTGTAAGTGGGTTCCAGGAAACATTGCAAAGGGTCAGTAGAATTATTAATTATTATTATTATCATCATCATCATGCCCCTTCTGTCTTGTTCTTTATTTGTGTGAGGACTTGGAGATCATAGGTTTCTATATCACAGTTATGAATCTGAGCACATCGCCTGAACCAAAACTTCTCTGGCTCTCAAGATGTCATATGAGCTTTCTATAGAGAGACTGTGCTCTCCTTAACTGATTTAAGGTATGAGACTATTTGCTTAATCATTCAGTGAGATAGTATAACCCCTTAGCATTCCAAAAAAGGAATCAGATTCTGTAGATTAGAAAGAAGGCACTTGAAAGAAAATTATATTGACCCTTAGATAATTTAATAGACAGACAGCTCAAGAGTAAATTTACTGGCTTTATGATCACTTGTGACATTTAAAAAATGTTTTTTCTGACAGTGTCTACTTGAGGCCATCTAAACCACAATGATAATATGATCTGTATAGGATTCACAAAAAACACTGAGGAAAGAAATAATCAAGGTGACAAAACAGAAAATAGAGTTTAAATGTATATTCCTTATTCTTGGAAAACTTTTTAAGAGTTAGTATGCATTAATTAGAAATCGCCAAATACTGCTTGCTGTGTCCACATATTTCTCTTCCCGTGAAACGTGACTCAAGTCTCCTCCCTGGTGCATGCTAATTGGAGTGGCTTCTCCATGCGTCCTCACATGTTTTGGGTCTTGAGTTCTTTATTTCAAGTGCTTGGTGTCTCCACCCAAGGTGACTCCTCTCTGTGCTTGGGATACCAGGGATGTGGTCCCTTGGTAAAATAACTAATACTGCTACTCTATTCACAAGGAATATAACCCATACACAAAACAACATATTAATACAAACCCAAACCAGTGAAATGTTACACTCAAAAATAACAGTATAAGAGAGGGGACTTTATTGTAGACAGGAAACAAAGGCTCTATGGAAGGAAAGGATTAAGATAACTTAAATCTGAAAACTTCAACAGTATAACAAATCTCCCATCTCCCTTCACGCACCCCCTACCAGCTTCCTCCTTAGTACATTTCCTGGCAGATGGGGATGTTGAGGATAAATCCTGCAATGACTGCTGCAGTGCTGTGAACATTAGCCAGCTTAAACAAAAAGTAAAGGGATTCCTTATGGTGTCTTTACTCCTGCTTTGGACAGGGTCCTCTTCTGGCCCCAGGTCTGGAGCCCTATGGAAGTCTTGGCTGACTTAGTTCAGTGTTCCATGAGGGAGCAAACTCCAAAGGGGGGTTGTGACTCCATCCAGTGTGGGGCAAGTGCACCCCATCTCTCTTAGGGCATAGGGTTGGGGTGTATGTAACCTGTGTCTATGCCTCCTTATCTTGAGTCAATATACTCACCCTTCTTATCAGGGCAATTAGGCCTAATGGCCAAAGTTAATGTACTTGCCCCTAATAGCTGGGCAGTGTGGCCCAATGGCCATAGTCAATAGATTTTTCCCAGTCATCAGTATAGTAAGGCCTAGTGGCCAGAGTCCATGCATTTGCCCTTTTAGGAGGGCAGTGTGCCCCAATGACCAGCATCAGTAGATTTGCCCCAGCTGACAGGTCTGTAAGTCCTAACAGCCAGAGTCCATAGATTCACCCCTCTTTGCAGGGCAATAAGGCCTAGTGGCCAAAGTCAGTAAATTCATCCCTGGTGGTAGGGTAGTGAGGCCCAGTGGCCCCAGTCAGGAAGTGGGCTGCCACAGACAAAAAAAGGAGGGGGGGTGGCAGCCCAGGTAGGGGGGTAGAAGCCCTCCATCATACCCCAGACTATGTAATGGCAGGAGTGGGGGAGCCAGTAGGAGGTTTCCGACCGATACACACTGACTAAAAAATTCTGGTTCACTAACCTGGCCACTATCTAATTCCCTTGGGCTGTTTCCCACTGTAGTTCCTGCTGCTGCAGTCTGGCCATCTCTGCAGTCCCTGGCTACTCTGGATTATGTGAGGCCTCCACAGGTACCTTGGCATCTGCCTGGGTTGCTCCCACGGCCTTGGGCTTCAGCTGATCCTTGACTGGAGCCGGTAGAGTACATCCTTCCTCCCTGGCAGTCAGCAGCAGCAACTGAGCTGAGTTGCTTCCTTTTATACAAGTGCATTTGTAGTATGCCCAGCAGAGTTGAGGGGGTGTGGTTTCCTCAGCCCACAACGTAGGGTTAACCCTTCCCTGTCCAGTGTGGGGCGAGTGCAACTCGTCATAGGGTTACACCCACAAAACTCTTATTAATTTTCCCCAGGAGATTTTTTGTGAGTTGGTCCACTGTCACAGGCTGCACTTCTGAGCCACCTAGATCAATTAACCGTCTTCAGTTAAATCCTTAAGTCTATATTGTGCCTTTAAAGTTCAACCCTGAGATTGGAGAGGGTGCAATGGGACTGCACTGTAGCAGGAGCAATAATAGGCATTTTAGCAGACTCAGACAATTCCTTCCTGGGCTTGAGGGGCATTCGTACAGCAGCAGGAGCAACATGCACTCAATGAACTCCTAGGATGGAGAAGGCATGGCCTTACCCACACCCCACTTCCTTTCCTTTAAGGGAGGCATTTATCTATGGTGATATCACCCTTATGCAGTGCTTGCATTCTCAGCAACATTGCAGCTGGCCTCTGCATGAGGACATATTGCTGGGAGAGACACCATCTATTCTATTCTATAGAAATTCTTACACTGCTCTTCTCACTGTAGTGCAAACATTAAGCAAAGTGACTAACATCTGTTATGTGTTTGTTCTCTCCTCCTCCCTCTGCATACATGCATGAGGACAGCCACAGTCTGCACCTTCATTTTATATTTATTTTTTCAAGTTCAGTTAATCTCTTCCTGCTGCAAGGCTCATCTCTCTAAACCTCATCTCCCTATACTTTCATCCCTCACTCACCATGTCACATCTGAATTTAGTTTGCTCTTGTAAGCAGGGACGCTCTGTTTTGTGCGGCATGCCTAGGACACAATCAAATAGCACAACATAGTAACAGAAGTGTTCATGTTAGTGACAGACCAACTGCTCTGAACCAAGTATAGTGTCAGTGTAACCCACTGGTTAATGTGTGTTATGGGTCCTCTTCTCTGCCTGGTTCAGAATTGATGAGAGTCTGTTACAGCCCTAACTACAAGAATGGTTCTTTAACTCAAGTGATAGCAGCTTATGTTTCTAGCTCTAGAAGTCTGCAGTTCAGCCCTTCTGTGTGCCAAGATGGATTCAGTCAGTAAGTGTTGTGGAGGCTTTTTCACAAGAGTGCCATTGTACTTCAATCCAGCTCCTGACAAGGAAGAATCCTTCTTTTCCAGCCAAAACTTCTCTTTAGCAGAAACTGTCAAAATTCAGGGTTAACAAACAGTGTGGTTAGTTGATGTTCACAAAGGGGAATTAGAATGAAACCACCATATTCATTTTCACTTGTGATTAAGGCAAGAGTTGTACTCCTATCTCCATTTTCATTATCATTTGTATTCATTATGTTGCCTCAATCATTGGAACTGTTGTTGAAGTGAAACAATAATTGATAAAAGGGAAGAGAGGAGCCAAATTAGTCAATGACAGAGGAACTTCCCTTTCCCCTGCTAACTGTGATAACAATTAAAAATGGAATAATACTGAACTGTGCCCTCAACCAAATGGAAACTGAACATTTACATGAAAATAGACTAAAGAGAGTATGAGACAGAGATGGATTCATCAAAGGGATAACAAGTAGATATTTTTCACTTTTTGAATTTTAACTAATGTCAATCCAATTTCTTAGTTCTCTAGTTTTAATAAATAGTACTAGTGATAATTAGTGAATTGCTCTGCACATACATGTAGATAATGCTATGATTTTATGCTTATAAAGTACCATTTTGCTATAAATATACACATTTGCTACATGTCACTAGAATTCTTACAAAATTTTTAAAGTAGTGTGACAAAGTTCCTGCTCTACCTTGGTGGGTCTTGCACTTATTGGCAGATTAGCTCACCTTGGAGCTTCACGGCAGCCTTCAGCTTGGCCGTTTTTCTGAATTCACAGTCCAGGTTGACTCCTCCTGTGTCTGACCAGGAGTTGGGGCTTTGGGGGGAAAACGGGCCTGCCCTCTACTCGGGGTTCCAGCCCAGGGCCCTATGGAATGCAACTGTCTAGAGTGCCTCCTGGAACAGCTGTGCAACAGCTACAAGTCCCTGGGCTACTTCTCCATGGCCTCCTCCCAACATCTTCTTTTATCCTCACCATAGGACCTTCCTCTTGGTGTCTGATAATGCTTGTACAGCTCAGTCCTCCAACAGTCCACGGTCTCAGCTCCTAGTGCCTCTTGCTCCCAACTTCTCACACGCACCCCAAAAACTGAAGTGAGCTCCTTTTTAAAACCTAGGTGCCCTGATTAGCCTGCCTTAATTGAGTCTAGCAGCTTCTTGATTGGCTGCAGGTGTTCTAATCAGCCTGTCTTAATTGTCTCCAGAAGGTTCCTGATTGTTCTAAAACCTTCCCTGTTACCTTACCCAGGGAAAAGGGACCTACTTAGCCTGCTCTCCTGCTGCTACCCTCTGGCCTGGGCTTTCCTTGCTTTTTGCCCCTGCTTTCGGCTTCCCCCCCGACCGGGCCAGACGCTTTCCCCCCTTTCTTTTCTTTTTGTTGTTTTTTGTTTCTCTCTGCCAGCTGGCTGCCGGCCGGCTGTTAGCCCTCCCTCCCCTGCCCGCACTTGGACGCTGCTGCTGCTCCAGCTGAAACCTGCTGGCCCGCTTCCCCAGAGGTGGGGAGTGGAAGGACCCAGCCCCCAGACCCAGCCACTTGCTGTTTGTCTGCGGACTTGTCTCTGGTTGAGAGGGACTCTTATCACTTGCTCGGCATTTCTGGAGTGTTGCAGCTGCGGAGAAAGCCGGGAAGAGAGAGAAAGAGAAACCGCTGTCTACTGGAGGAACACCGCCCAGGGAATTTACAAATCACCGTGGAGGGGGCCTAAGACTGAGTAACTTTTGAACTGTGCTCTCGTGTGGGAGGAGACCTTAACTGTGTCTTGACTGTGTTTGTAGGGACAGAGGGGGTGTGGCACGGAGCTGCCCTCCAATCCATCTGTGTCCTCCCAACCCCCACCGAAGATCTTCACCCCCCCCAACTCCATCGTCATTGCTGGCTGTTTAACATCTGCCTCTGGACTTAGCTGCTCACCCTGATTCCACCGCGTGGGCCAGAAGCACCAGCCAACCAAACAGGACTCGCTGGACAAGCATACGGTGGTTCATGTGCCCCCCACGCCCTGAATTGTCCATCCCACAGCTTGTCCCTTTCTACCTGACCCCAACTCCTGTTAATCACCTGCCACCGCTCCTGCTGGGGCATCGGCAATGGAGGGCACCGGGGTGACCTCTGCCGCTGCCATGCCCATCGCCTCCCCAGACTCAAGGGAAGCCCCCTCAGCCGGCGGGAAAGGCCAGGGCAAGAAGAAGGGGTAGGGCCCTGCTAAAACCACCGGGCCCTCCATGGCTGGGGCCACCCCCACTGCTGCAGCCCTGCCACCAACCACGGCATCCTCCCCCGCTGCCTCCTCCACCAGCTCTGCGGATGTCCCTCCCTCAGCCCCCAGGACGTATGCCTGGGTGGCGGCAGCCCCCCCGCCTGCTGCCTCGTCATCTCTCCCGCCCACCGCCTCTGCCACCATCCATAGCGGTCGGGGCCCCTTTCCCACCATAACAAGGAAGCACGGTGTCCGATGCCTCCTGGTGCCTGTCTCGCCCCATGTGGAGACCTACGTGCGGGCGTTGGCGAGGGTGGTGGGGCCCTCAGCCATTGTGGTGGCCTCCAAAATGTACGGGAAGGTCGTTTTCTTCTTAGCATCGGAGGCTGCCGCCCAGGAAGCGGTGGAGAGGGGCCTGGCGGTGGGGGGGGGTGTTTGTTCCCCTAGAGCCGCGAGAGGACCTGTGTGTACGCCTGGTCCTGACCTCTGTTCCTCCTTTTCTCCCCAATGCTGCCCTGCTACCCGCCCTTTCCACCCTGGGGAAACCTGTTTCTGTTATCAAGCCCTCTCCCGTTGGGCTGCAAGGACCCCACCCTCCGTCACACTTTTTCCTTCCGCCGGCAAGTGCAACTTTTACTGCCGTTGGCGGCGCGTGACGGAGTGGCGCTCGAAGGGTCCTTCCTAGTCCACCACCAGGGGGCCCGTTACCGGGTGTACTTTTCCATGGGGGAAGCCCAGTGCTACCTTTGCCGGGCATCAGGGCATGTCCGGAGGGACTGCCCCTTAGCCCGGCAAGGAGGGGCACCTGAGATCCCCGAGACCTGGCAGGACATCAGCCCCATCATTGCCGACGCCCCTGGCCACCCGGTACCCGAACCCGCCCCCCCTCCTCTTTGGACCACCGCAACTCCCGCTCAGGCCCAAGGGGCACCTCCCCTACAACACCCAGACGAGCGGGAGAGCCCCGCCCTCGCTGCTGACAATCTAGCGGGGCCTATGGAGGAGGGTGTGGCAGAGACACCACCAGGCATGGGAGAAAGCTGCCCCAGGGAAAATCCTCCCTCCCTTATGCTGCACCACCGTTCCCCCCCCCCAAGTCCCTGAGCCATCGCCTTTACCCCCTGACACGACCCCTGCTAACCAGCCCCCAGATGATGCCATGGAGGGCTGGGCCCTAGTCCAGGGGAAGCGAGGCAAGCGGAAGGCTCAAGCTCCACCTCATCTACCCAAGGCGGAGGCCCCCTGGAAGACCAGGAAGAGGGGCACTGATGCCAAACCTTCCGCTTTGCCCACGAGTGCGTCCCATCCACCGGTGTCAGCCGGGAAAGACGTGGCAGCACCGGAGGGTAGTGTCTCCCCTCCACAGGAGACCCTCCCCTCCGAGACCCTCGAGGAAGCCCCTTCTGTCCTGACGCTACCCAAAGCCCCCGTGAACCCTGAGGCAACCGTCGTGGCAGGTGCTGGCGGGGAAAACCCTGGGGAGGCGGAAAGTGTCCTCTCCTCCATGTTCGAGGAGATCGAGGCCTTAGATCTGACCCCGGTTGCCCAGGGCGAGGACGACGTTTTCCCAGCAAATCTCGATCTGGACGACCTCACTCCACCCCTCTATTCCCCATGCTCCCTCCCCTTAACTGCTGCTTCTGCTCCCACCTCCGAGGACCCCCTGGACTCCTCCACCGACCCAGCCACTGATGGCACCTCGCTGACGACCACTGAGCCTGCTCAGATGATAGCCGGCGCCACACGGCCGGGGCACGAGTCGCCAGGGGCTCCCCCCGTTGGTGCGGAGCAATCGACTTCGTTCTCGGGCGGGGGCCCTACAGAAGATAATCCACCTCCTGATGCTGTGGCTGCTAAATCCACCACAGAGCGCGCGCCCAGTGTCACTGAGAACTCCCTCACCAGCCCCTTAACCCTTGAGCCTGATCGGGAGGCACCACCATCCAGCTGCTTGCCTCCCAAAACCCAGAACCTTGCCTCTGCCCCTGCCCCTGCCCCTACCCCTATCCAATTTACCTCCTGCAATGTCCATTGCCGCCCCCGGGGCTGTCTCCTTCCCTTTCCCCACTGATGACTCCCAGGGAGCAGCCTTTGTGTTCTCCTGCCCCGACCCATTAGGACCTGCTATTTTCCCTCCACCGCCCCCTATCACCCCAGACCTTTAGGCGGGCCTAGAAGCTCCAGCCCATCAGGCACCCCATCGGGGGTCCGCACCCTGCTTGTCCATTTTAGTGGACCACAGGGCTGCACCAAGGGCCCCGCCCCCACATGAGCTGCGAGGAGAGCTGCAGAAGTTTTTAGAGGATGTCCGTGGCTCCCGCAACAAGGTACAGCTTGCTCTCCAGCGATGGGGGGACTTTTCTCAAATCCTCCGGGCCACAAGGGCCCTCATGGGGGAAGGTAAAGGGACGGGGAAGCAGGATGCCGCAGTATCTTTGATAACCTGTTTCTGGTTCAGGACCTTTTAGAACTCGGGCGTAGAGACGGTCTGTCGTTCACCCTCCTGTCCCTAGATCAGGAGAAGGTGTTTGATAGGGTGGACCATGGGTACCTCCTGAACACTATGCGAGCGTTTGGCTTCGGACCCCAGTTTGTGGGTTTTCTCTGGGTGCTGTACATCTCCGCAGAGTATCTGGCTAAGCTCAACTGGACCCTGACTGAACCGGTCAGCTTCGGGCGACGAGTACAGCAGGGGGCCACCTCTCGGGTCAGCTGTACACTCTGGCGATCGAGCCCTTCCTCTGCCTCCTCTGCAGGAGGTTGACAGGATTGGTGCTGTGAGAGCTGGAGCTGCGGATGGTCCTGTCAGCATACGCCGATGACGTGCTCCTCGTGGTCCAGGACTCAGGCGACTTGGCGCGGGTGGAGGCTTGCCAGGCCATCTATTTGGCAGCCTCCTCTGCCCAGGTCAACTGGGTGAAGAGCTCTGGCTTGGCGGAAGGAGACTGGCAGCAGGAGAGCTCCCTCCCACCCGTGCTTCAGACCATCCAGTGGAGTGCGGGTCTGCTGCTCTACCTCGGCCTTTACCTTTCTGCCACGCATCCCTCTGCGCCGGAGAACTGGGAAGATTTAGAGGGCGGGGTGATAGAACGGCTCCAGAAATGGACGGGACTACTCCTATGTCTCTCCCTTCATGGAAGAGAACTGGTGCTTAATCAACTAGTCCTGTCCAAGCTCTGGTACCGTCTCAACACCCTGGTCCCGGCCCCGGGTTTCCTGACCAACCTCTGGACATTGATTCTGGGGTTCTTTTGGTCAGGAATGCACTGGACCCCTTTTCTTCATCTACCCCTGAAGGAAGGAGGACAGGGCCTGAAGTGTCTGCACACTCAGGTCTGCGTCTTCCACCTCCAGGCCCTACAGAGGCTCCTTTATAGTGCAGGCCAGTTTGGCGTGGAGTATACTGGCGTATGCCATCCTGCGCCGCATCCAAGGGCTCCGATATGACCGGCAGCTCTTTTATCTCTGTTCAGGAGGTCTCCCGTGAGACCTCTCCGGGCTGCCGGTCTTCTACCAGGACCTCCTCCGGACTTGGAAACGGTTTTTAATGACCAGGTCCATGGCGGCCACCATGGGAGCAGATCTCCTCGCAGAGCCCCTGCTACACAACCCCCAGCTCCGTGTGCAGGTGGCGGAGTCCTGCTCGGTGTGCCAGAATTTGATCCTGGCAGAAGTCACGAGAGTTGGAGACCTCCTGGACTATGACCGGGGAGACTGGCTGGATCCCTTGACGCTTGCTTGGTGCATGGGGCTCTCCAGACCTCGTACTCCCTGGCACGTACTTCAGGAGGTGAAGGCCGCTTTGCCGCCCGCTGCTGGAGCTTACCTTGATCGGTTCCTGCTCGAGGGCACACCCTGCCCACCCTCTACCCCAGGCCCGCCGGACCTTTTAATTGGACCCCTGCCCCGTAGACCCAATCGACCCCCCCCTCACTCCTTTACGACGAGCCAGCTGCATGAACTACAGCCGGTACGCTTCCAAACCGCGCCAAGGAAACATCTATACACGCTCGTGCTCCACACCCTTCACACCCTCACCCTAGTGTCCCGCCCCGACACAAAGTGGCGAGACCTTCTGCCACCTTTGGAGGGTGAGCAGCCCTGGTGGGCCAGCCTATATTCCACCTTGGTTCTGAGGCCCGTCGGGGACATCGGTTGGCGGCTCCTTCACGGAGCTGTGAGCACAGGCACGTACTTGGCGCGGTTCAACCCCATCCCAAATACCTGTCCCTTTTGCGGTGTGAGGAAAACCCTGGCACACATATATTTGGAGTGAGCCAGGCTGCAGCCCCTGTTCCGGCTCCTCACAAATCTTTTATTACGTTTTTGGTTGCATTTTTCCCCTAACCTTTTTATTTATGCACTCCCCATCCATGGCCTCACAAAGTCGCGGGATCTCCTAGTTAACCTCATCCTGGCCCTGGCTAAAACGGCCGTCTATAAAACCAGAGAGAGGAGGTTGGCCGATGGAGTTTCCTGTGACTGTGGGGCCGTTTTCCAATCCTCGGTCTGTTCACGTATCTGGGCGAAGTTCCTCTGGGCGGTGTCCACCGACTCCCTTGATGCCTTTGAGGAGTGGTGGGCGCTGTCCGAGGCTCTCTGCTTGGTGTCCCCATCCGGCTCCCTTTGTTTTGACCCTTTGACTGGGGGAGAGAGTAAGGGACCTCAGGCCCAGCCATTGCTGCTGCGGACACCACCACCTTAGAGGGGTCCTTTCACACACGGGTGCACGTACCCCCCCACGGGTTGTCCACTCCACAGTCTGCCCCTTTTGTTGGGTGCTTTCAGGGGAGGGAATTGTTGGTGACACTCGGGCCTGGCGCCAGGTAACTCGAGGGGGTGGCAGACCTTGAGAGTCGATGAAGCCCCCTCGCTCTGGACCACCAGGTAACTCGGAAGGGTGGAAGACCACGGGAGTTGAGGAAGCCCCCTGCTCTGGGCCCAGGCAAGCTTGAACAGTTCCCTCCCCTGAAGCTAATGAGAAAACAATTGTGTTTGGTTGCTGTGTTACACATTGCATATGCTGTTGTTTTGTTTTGTAAGTGTGTTATGCAAATACAAAAAAATTACTCTCCTGTAGCCATCTGGCCTGACCCTGTCACACCAGCTACTGTACTTTGAAATAAATATGCATGTTTGCACTCAAAAAAAAAATTACTCTCCTATAGCCATCTGGCCCGACCCTGTCAAAGTAGGTATATTAGGAAGGCAATGGGTAAAAAATTCCACACAAAAAATATTTATTCCTTTTATCAATCCAGCCCAGACCATGCTTCATATTAGATTCAGTAATTTTCAAGAGACCTAATCTTGGATCAAAGTTTTATTTCCTGCTTCTTTCCCATCACTCCCATCTACATTTGTACAGGAAATTCTTTGTCTGCTTATTATGTGCAGTTGAAAGTCCCTAGAATTTCTTTTAAAAGTTTTGTTTTATTTACTTCATAGCACTTCTTTGCTATAACCATTAGCAAACTGTTGTTGGAGCAGAAGAGATATGCTGTTTTTAATATGAATTGTGGCAGATTATTAAGAAAAGGAACTCGGAGGCAAACTACAGGCAATTCGAATAATATAGTTCCCTCCCATCAATTTCCTTGTGAAGAGAAGCTTTCCGAGTCCAGATTGTCTTAATCATTCTAAACTAGAGACCCTCTCTGGAAGAACAACATAGCCTCATGTGGTGAACAAAATGGGTGTGTGTCTGCTGTTAATGTGAACATGCAGAGTAGCTTAGCAGGTGAGTAGGAATTTCAAGACCTGCTTAAGCCCTGGGTTAAATAGGCACAATTCCCAGGGAAGTCAGCAGGAGTTGTGCTCTATGTACTTGCTGTGAGGCTGAATTTGGCTCTCAATTTATCCTGACAAACTTTTTAAATATGGAAAAACACCAACATCATTGGTTGTCCAGGAGCTTGTCATACCCTGTGACAGGTCAGCAACCTTTGGCACGTGGCCCATCCGGGTAATCTGCTGGCAGGCTGTGAGACATTTTGTTTACATTGACAGTCCACAGGCAAACCCCTGCACAGCTCCCAGTGACCGGGAATGGTGAACCGCGGCCACTGGGAGCTGCGGGGGGCTGTGCCTGTGGACGGTTAATGTAAACAAAATGTCTCACGGCCCGCCAGCGGATTACCCTGATGGGCCACTTGCTGAAGGTTGCCGACCTCTGCCCTATAAATTATTTTAAAATAACTTTATCGGCAACATTTATCTTTTTTACTGGTCTTTTCAAAAGTTCCAGGAATTGAACCATGGGTTAACCCTCATCCACATTCATGGGGTAATGTTTTACTTGTTATCATAACAAGCATATTGTTATAACTCATGAACTAGTGGCCCTGCAACTATGCTGTTTTAGAACATTGTGTGCACATGTACACAAGTCATCAAAAAACTTGATTTACTGTGAAAAATGTTTTTTTTTTCCCTGTATCAAAAACAATTGTATCCCAAACATGTTGCACTGTTATCCTGTATTTTTAGTAATTCTATCTACACCTGTTTGCGTCTAAGGAGAGTATCTTGTATCATAATAGTTAGTGTATGCTAATTATTAATGCATTGCAGTGACACTGGTTGCTGCATTCTGTCTCCCTGAGGTAGAAGGTACCCCAGGAGTGTTGGTCCCTTAAAATCCAGGCTTGTTGGGTATCCTCAGCACAGAGTGGACTGATGCTAGCTTACTTTGCCTAATGCTCTTGAGACATTTTCTGTGTCTAGGTATTGTGCTCCAAATACAGCAGACTTAGAATATTCTTGAGGGGATTTTCTTTGTTGCACAATTCAAGATGGTGACCAAATGGGCACAATATTCTGCTTCTGACCTTGTAAAAATTATTTGCAATTCTAAAATTGGGTTGTCACATGATGACAACGTATTACATGATAATGAGTTTGTGCCAGGTCGTGTCGAGAGTTGCTCCAAGAGGGAAGACCATGTTTCTCTTGATTGGTCATTAAGTTCATCTTCAGACAACGTGGAGCTCATGTTCAGCCCTGTTATAATACTGGAAGAAAGAGTTAGGAATAACTTCTTCACCACTATTCAGCTTGCTGAAGACCTACTCACGAAAACTTGACCTGTGTTGGAACAATCCAACAAAACAAGCCACTTATAACCAATGTTCCCTCTAATTTTTGACAGGCCATGTGCACAAAAAATTTCTTCTGTGCAAATTGCTGTGCTTCTATGGAAATTTTTGTGCATGTGGTGTTTCCCCAGGTGCGCGGGGTTTAGGATCTATGTGCGCGCACACGCGCACAGCTTAGAGGGAACAGTGGTTATAACCCAGAGAGATGCATCTGTATCTCAGCAGAGAAAATTGTCATCGGTGTTCAGGTTTTCTGGGCCACTCATCCTGGTTTCCTATTTTCCAAAGAAGGGCATATCGGTAATAATGTGATCAATGATGCATCATGGCAAGGTTGTAGAAAGAGACAAAAAGAAACCTTACCTAATTCTCCACTACAATAACACTAAAAGCTGTGTCAATATGCAAAATGTACATCTTGCAAAAATGTACTTCTGCAGGCATAAGATAAATAGGTGGCCAATGGTTCTTTTTTCAACGTGCTTGATGTTGCTTGCATTGCAAGTTTCATTGTTTCAGTTAACAAAAATTCTGCTTGGCACCACACATGACCAAGACAAAGAAAGCTCTTGTTCCTTGTCAATCTGGGAGAACGACTGGTAGATGTTCATATAAAGAGCAAAATCTTTGATATCCATCATCTCACTATGCCCATCAAAGTAGCACCCTCATACCCTGGCTACCGTTGAAAACCAGCTACCATGGGAGCACCTAGGAAGCTCAACAGTGGATGCTGCCATATGTGCCCAAGATCAGCTGACTGGAAAAGCCACAATCAATGTGGAGAGTGCAGTGAATTTGTATGCATTGACCACTCCACATGCATGCTGATGTGTGAAAATTGCATATAGGCTCCCACTGAATGAGACTCCTGCTAGTTCTTTCAATTTGCGAGTTTAATAAAGTTTTTTCACCCCAAACATCCAAGAATTGTTCTTGGTTTCTGAATGCATTTGGGAGACAAACTTCCCACAGCACAGTTAATGTAAATTTATTCTTGAGGGCAATGTCACTTGCTAGAATTTCAAACCAGGGGACTAAGAAATCTTTGTTTATAGAAAAATGTGTTTCTCAGTTTTCAACAAGGAAGAATACCCTTTTTCCCATTCAGCAAACCACAGAATCCACAGATTATTGCAGGAGCATCAATTTGTGATGTAATTCATGCACAACTATGAGGTGGCTAGATCTGTGTCTCAGTTTGTATATTCTATAGGACTGATGCACTTCTCGGTTAGTTCTAACCTTCCCTTTAGACTATGCAGTAGACTGGAGGGAGAAAAGAAAGAGTTCTTTAGTGCATGTATCTTTTGAAATGTGTTCAGGACCTTCCTACCTGCAGGACTTTCTTACCTTAGAATTCAGGGCTATCATTCAAAAGTATGTTTTGTTTTATTTTCACCACTACAAAAATCACCAGTATTTTCTAGGGCACCCTGCTCTGTGACTATCCTAGAATTGCTGATTTTTGCCTCTTACCCTAAATAAATTAACCTGTGTAGGCCTTTTTATCAGGTGAACTGTGCAAATCTTAATTCCTCCCCCACCCCCTTAGTTTTTTAAAGCCCTGCAAAACAAGGCTATGCTAAAAACCTTTAAACAGTGTCCAATGTTATCTTGACTCCTTTGGGGGCAGAAAATATAGAGGTGCAATGCAATGCTGAAGTGCCGATCCCAAAGCAAACACATAGTTCTGCCTGTTGAGCTTGTGTGAGTGAGTATGCAGCACAAATCTTGTGTTATGAGATAGAGGATTACTACATATCTGAAGTGTGTGAACGAGTGTTGTACAGCAGCCACAACAGAGAACAAGTAGCCATTTTCTGTGACTGTTCACAGCTCATTTAACGCCCCCCTCGATCTTTTTCTAATAATTTATATTAGAAAGTCACTTCAAATTAATCTCCAGACCATTGTGTACTTTTTGTGTATTTTGAAACTTCAGTCAGTCAGAGTGGGGAAAACAAAACAAAACAAAACATAGGCCAGTTGTTGAACAAATACATTTGATTAGGTATTTTGTTGTTGTAGGAGAAGCACAACTGAGTTTCAATAAAAGAAAATGATTTTTCTTCCCCTGTACAGCTAGAGAAAAAAATCACCCCCCTGACTATTTTCCCTATTCTTTCCTTTTCAAGAAAATCACTCTTTAGTTACTCATTTCTTTCCCCCATGGTCAGGTTGGCTGCATCTCCAAACACTTGTAAGTACTGTATGTTCTGACATATCCTGAAGTCATGCATTAGCACCTTTTCATTCAGCAAAGGGTGAGAACAGATATCTTTTGGCAGCTGACAGCAGGGAACAGGCAGAAAGGAAGAAAAAGAAGCTGTAGGACTAGGACACTATGGTGGCCTAGTGGCGAGCATGGCTAATCTACCAGCTGTGAATAACCTCTTTTTTTAATCCCCTCCACCCAACAGATGTCTCTCTGTCATTGTCATGTCCTCAAGCTATCCTAGTAAATGATTTGTGCATTACAAGTGAGTCACCAAGGTGGCAATTGAACCTCTTCACAGCTCAAAATTGTTGATGTGTGCACTGAGAGTGCAGTGGGGGGGATGTGTGTGTGTGTGTGACAGAAAGAGAGCAGGAGAGAAAGAGAATGAGAGAAAGATGAAAAAGAGGGAGGGAGGGAGAGGGAGAGGAGAAAGAGGGAAATGTCAAGGTTACCTTGTTTTGACTGGAGAATCAAAAGGGAAGGCAAATTAACTGCTGGCTCTGTTTGGTCTTTTGGATCTCCTAGAATGAGGCAGTGCCATCCTACTCAAGCAGATGTACATATCACTTTGAAAGATTAAAAAATGAAGAATGCAGTGATCTGTATTGTATATATGCTTTATTCTGTGGAAAGAATGTTAATAAATATACTGAGAGGCTGCAAAGTTTGCCAATATAAATAATGTGGCATTTCAAAGTCTGTCAGTAAATGTAATTGAATTTTTCAATGTAAAAATATAGTTCAGTTATAAATTGGAGTCATGCTTGACATTAGTTGAGCATTAGGAGATATTAATTAGATGCTGCTCACTTCTTCTTTCTGATTTCTTTTTATTAAATGAATTATCAGGAAAGAGGAATTTGCAAGCATGCAATTTAGAGATTTTTATTCTGAAAACAAGCTGCCTGGTAATTTTTAGTGGAGGAATAAATGCCTTTTCAAAAACCTTGTCAGTGTGCTGTCTAAAACATGCCCTTCCCAATATGAACACAATATGGAAAAGCTAATCCATTATACTACTTTGTAATGATAATAAGCTACAGTGAACAAGTAGCCTAGGGAAAAGATGGTAGTAGTCACCTTTAAACAGAAAGAGAATAGCAAGTAATTGTACATTTTTACAGTGGGCTGATGACAACATTTTCTGTGACTTTGAACTTACTTTGGCTGTCACTGTTCTGGCAAACATTCTGCATATCAATCAGACAGTTATATTTCCTACATGACATTTGCAGCATAATGTATAAAATTTACTTATGTGATCCTTACATGTAGGAATCCTGTTTATATGTAAATATATTAGTCTCTGCAGCACGAGCTATATATGAAGACTGCATTTAACCATTCTACCATCTACTGTGACCTCTATATATCTGGTGAATACAGGGTATGTTTCTTTCTTGTTGCTGGACTGCTCTGCAGCACTTGATATTGTTAATCATATAATGTTTGCTTGCATCAGCTGAATATGGTTCGTGCCTTGCTGCTTATGGTATAACATTCCCTCTGGTTGAATATTATTGTTGTAGACTCATGGAGCTGATTATTTTAGGTCTTCACTCTGTTTTTTCAATGCTATCCCAATTATTTGTGGAATCACCAAGGAATAACTTGGCACCAATACTGTTTTGTATTCAAAGAATTCTTTGGGATAGTGATATTTGTGTGCGTGGTCCCTGGCACCATATGCAACTCTCATACATATTGGTCAGTCCCTGTGTTCCCTGTGATGACAGCTCTCACCCTTGTATTATTAGCTTGCTAGTACAAGGGGTTCATGTCTGCCAACTTCTTAAAGTGAATGCCGATCAAACAAAGCTGTTGTTCATTTGTTCTTCTGAGTGGCACATTTTTAATTTTTTGGTAAAGCAGTCCAAGGTGTTCTCAAGAAACACACAAACAATAGCTTGATTTATAAAACACAAAACGATGGAAAGAGAGAGAGGGACGGATAGAGAGAGAGAGCTAAAATGGTGAAAGATATAGTGATTTCAAAAGACGAATGAATAATATCCTCTGAGAAACCTTGCAGAGGGCATCAGTCTGGTATTGGGGTCTCTTTATCTTTATTTAGGGCTAGATTGTGCCTGTGAGGCACAGCCCTGCATGGGCTATGTGGAGATGCACCACCCTCAGGGAGCCCTGACGGCAATCAGCTACCTGCAGCTGCCCAGTGCACAGTAAAGTGTACAAACAGCTATATCCTTTTTAAGGAATGTGATTCTTTTCCCTCCTGTCTGACCAGCTAGCTCTACTTGCTGGCACATAGTGGGGATGGAGCTATAGCTCTGTCTTACTTCCTGTTCCCTTTGGGTCATGTCTCAGTAGCTGCTCTGAGTGCAGGGTCTCCAAATCTTACTGTATGCAGGCCACAAAATGGGCAGGTGGGAGGGAGCTCTTTATTACTCCTCTCTGCTGTATGTCTGCATAGAAACTGGCCAAAGTCTAATCTCTGCAATGTAAATTCCTTGGCACAGGGCTGTGTCTTCCCATGTGTTTCTGTAGTGTCTAGCACGTTGTGTTTGTTACTATAATATAACATATACTGGGCTGTAATGCGTTGATCTAATTCTGGTTGTTGCACTTGATGTGTGGGTGCTGGGTGGTGTTTAGTGGCCTGTGACATACAGGCCAGATGATCTGGTGGTCCTTCCTGGCCTTAAATTCTATGGAATGAGCATCTCGGTTTGAAGGTTTTGAGAGTGTTGCATCAGAGAGAGGGACGGGGTTAAGTAATAAAGGACTTAAGGATAGACATGAACCCTATCAATAATATGAAGATAAAAAATAGTCCATGTGATCATAGTGGTATATGATACTTCAGAATATAGGCAAAGGCAATGGACCAAAGCAGTAGCAGCATGGTGAATGATCCAGGAGAAAATGAACCAGAAAGAAAAATGATCCTTTGCAATTGAATGAAGCTGGTCTGATGATGGTGAGTGATCCTAAAATGGATGTCACATGCATTAGCACAAGAAGTTTTTAGAGGCTCTTTGTAAAGTGCATTTGCATTGAGGCTGTCCTACCACATCACCTCTTTTTCCTCCCCAAATAGGAATAGGCTTCATCCTCTTCAAAAGCTCCCCAAAACTGTAACCTTCTCATAAGCCTCTTCCCTGAGACACTTCCATAAACCTAATTCTCCCTTTCCAGCCATGTCTTCTCAAATGGATCCACTTTCCATCCATCTCTCTGTGAACATACCTCTCCCAGACATCTGGCTATTCATGAACTTTTACAATCTTTTCTCTTCCTCTTTGTTTGATTAACATTTTAGTTGATTATCAGGACATGCAGTAAATGATACACAGGCACAAAGAATGGGTTAGCAGCAGCAGGTTGCTGCTTTATTCATATAAATAACAAAGTGCGGGTGGAGATACAGAAATGCCCTTCCATCCCATTAAAGTACCAGGTAACATTTGGGCCCAGTGCAGAGAAAAACAGTTGATTGAACAACAAGCCACCTCACTGAGATGGGTGAATTTCAGCAGTAATGTTACAAAACAAAAGAGTAGCATTGGAGACTGAGGCCTTGTCTACACTACAGGGGGACATCAATCTAAGTTACGCAACTTCAGGTACATGAATAACGTAGCTGAAGTCTATGTACTTAGATCTACTTACCGTGGGGTCCACACTACACTATGTTGATGGGCGCCGCTTTCCCATCGACTCCCCTTGTGCTTCTCATTCAAGAGGAGTACAGGAGTCGACAGGAGAGTGATCTGAGGTCGATTTAGCAGGTCTTCACTAGACCCACTAAATCAACTGCCGATGCATTGATGGCTGCATGTCGATTCCCCGGTAAATGTAGACACGCCCAGAGTGTTTACAAAAGCTCCCCTGCTTTTGAAGATCCATTGAAGAGTCCAAAACCTCTCTCAAATGTTCTAGGTTTTATATCTTTCTCATGAACTCTGGCATGTTCTGCTGCTTAATAAGCCCTAGCCTTCATTGTTCACATAAATGAGTACGTGAGATTTAGACAGCATCAATATTTGTGGTAGAGGAAGACATCTGGACCCTGCCATAAACCTCTAAGAGTTGTGTTGGAATCGAGATACTAGAGGAGGGCATGCCAAGGCATGATAGAGTGGAAGGCAACATATGTCATGGAGGTGAGAGGTCACGCTGAATGAGGCAAGGGACTGGCAGACGTTCTGGAGAGGAGAGAGGTAGTCTAGGCCCTTTATATAAACTAGAGAAAACCCAAGTACAAAATTAGCATTCCAATTTCAACCCACCCAGATTTTGGATTGATTCAGAGCCAAAGAGAATAGGGACCAGCGGCAAAATTTGAATCTGGATTCATGTTTGGATTAGGAACTTCCTGAAGTTTCGTAGTTCTGTTCTAGGGTTTGCTTCAGTTCATTACACAGACAAGTGCCAACTGCAAAGTTCAGGCCTTTCACTAAACTCAATATTTCCCTTGAAAGGTTGGGGTTCGGGTTCAGTGTGAGGAACAGTCATGGGAGTCATAATGCTTTTTTGTTAGTTTAACTGGTTCACCCATCACTTATGCTAATTCAGAATAGGCCAATCCTTACTGACACTTAAAGTTGTTTTACCCTGTAGGCACAAATAGACAGTGGGTGGCTTTGGCACCATGAAATATATCTGCTGGTTTTTTTGCTGCAGATTCATAGTGACATAACAAATACAGATGCAATCACTTGGAATTTACATATTTTTGAAATGTATGAAAAGCAACATTATCTTACATTAGTGCTTTGAACACTAAAAATAAAAAAGTATTCTGCTACAGTTAGGGGGAATTATGATGTCCCCTGATGGCATTAGGTGTCCATATATGTGAAATTCCTATTCACCCTTCTCTACCTCCCTTTACCTATTACTACAATCCACAAAAAATATAATACACTGGCTCTCCCTGAAAGGCCTGGCACAGAGGGTGTGCTGGGGGTGGAGCATTGCTCAGAAATTAGCAAAGGCAGGTGCTGCTCAGATTTACAGAAGACATCTGATGGTTGCCTATGGCCTGTTTCACAATCCAGAGCAGCCCAGAATTCCCCATACTGCTTTGTGGGTCACAGCAGCAAAAAGCAATATCGGGAATTCTAGGCAGCTGTGGACCATGCAGCAGCCTACAAGCAGGAGTTCATAGAGCTGCCCAGAATGCCGATGCCATAAAGCTACCTTTGCTCCTCTTTCCCTCTGGAGGCACAGCACAAACTCTCAGCCAGTGTCTTCAGTTTGTAACCGACATATTTGTTTTTTATTTTAAAGGCAAAAGCAACAAGATGTATGTATAACAAGTTCAAATATCCACACAACATATGGTGATAGCTCTTGTCGCTCACCCACCCTTATTTGTTTTTATCATTTGTCACATGAGGTCTCAATTCCACACAGCTAATGCAACAATTTACATGTGTAAGGACTACTTTCTGGGTACTATGACTGTAAATTCCTCAGGGAAAAGAGACATCTTTTAGATATCTATAAAGCTCTGTAACGTATAGAACAACTCTGGTATGTGCTGGTTGCTCAAGAGGGACACTTTGTACCCTGTCTTAATCCTAAATATAGTGCTTTTTTCTAATTACTTCAAGGGGTTTAATCCTGGTGCCTGTGTGCATGAGTTGCAGTTCACCGCTATGCAGTGGGCCAGCACTCAAAGCCTCCATATGCCCTCAAAATGGAGCTTAGTGTGACTTTTCTGGTGCATCGTTTATGTAAACCCTCTACTCGGGAGTTTCACCCAGCCTGAGTAAATGAGCTGTGCAGGGTGGGGTAGCAGACAAGTTGGGGAAATGGAATCCTCCGCTCAGCCATGGAGTTCTTATTAGAGTCTGTTGTAACTATTTTGCCCCTTTCACTATTCATTATGAGTAACATTATGTGCAAGGTTTAAATTTATGAAAAATATCATGACTGTGCCTTTATAAGGGCCTGAATTATATAAGCCACTTGGCCTACTTAAGATATTTCAGTTTGCCATGTCAATGGTGGTACTCAGCACCTGGCAGAACTGGACCCCAAGTAGCACACTGATATTGTAATATGTTAAATATTGACTTTTAGAGGTATTTAAAAATGGTGAAAAGTTGTGAAATATTTCTGTGAGACTGATTTCCTCTCTCAGGCCACCTTCACTGAAAATAGAGGAGTAAACAACGGACTGTGAGAACATGAGATGTCATGGTGCTGACGCACCTTCATGATTACTATCAACACCATGAACGCTCTCATGGTTATTTTATATTGAGCCAGCACTTCTGATGGCCCTGTTTTCCTACAGTAGTGTCTTGAAACCTGGACAAATTTGGTAATAGTGCTTTGCACCTATAAAGCCCTTGTCATGTGAAGATCTCAACATTTTTTAAATGGAAGGCTAAGTACTACTGTCCCTATTTTACCGAAAGGAAATGGATGCACAGAAGAGTTAAGTGGCTCTTAGCCGTATATGTTCCTCTTGTCTGCAATAGGATTTTCCTTTATTTTTGTGATTATTATTATTATTATTATTTTATTAAGTTTTATTATTAAGTTTAAGTATTATTATTTTTGTGATTATTATTATTATTATTAAGTGGCTCTTAGCCGTATATGTTCCTCTTGTCTGCAATAGGATTTTCCTTTATTTTTGTGATTATTTCTTTCATTTGTTTGTACACCTTGCTGTTATGCTCATCACTAGAATGTCTGAGTAGATTCTGCTGAAATCAGTTCTGGTAAACCTGCCTTTGTTAAATATTCAAGGACTATAACCTGTATTTGTGAATATACTTAAGCTTAACAGTTTACCATCTATATAATAATTTTATGAACTTAGTTATACATTATAGATCCCTCAGCAATTTCCAGAACTAATTATGGTAGCATCCATATAGCAGAGTTTTCAGGTAGCTCATTTTCCATCATTTCTGAACACAACTTGAACATTTCTTTAAATGTAAAAGCAAGCTTTGCCCTGGAAACTAAACACTGAAAGCTACACTCTGCTCTTTTGTGGTGGTGGTTTTAATAAAATATGATCAGTGGTAAAATGTAAATAAAAAAACAAATTACTTCATTCATCATGTATTTTAAGCAGTTAAAATGAATGAACTCTCCTTTGAGAAAACATCTGACTAAGCAAAATAATGGTTATGCATTTGTGAAAATGTTTAATGAACTCATTGGTTAAAATGCTGTTATTTTAGAACCTATTCCTATGTGTTTTAAATTAATTGAGGCTACATTGCTGAAAGACCTTTTTTCTTTCTGTCTTAACGTACCAAAAATAAGTGACCTTAGTAACATATGTGGGAGCAAATATCTTACACAGGCAGGAATGCTGGCTATACAGTCAAATGTAAGAGCCCACAAGTGGAGGAGTAGCTATTAATGAATCTTCTCTCCATAATCATTTGTCTAGTGTCAGTTCAAAGTCATGGAACTTGCCAAAGATCAAACATATTTTTTCTTTAAACAGTTCATATTGTAAATATTCTAGCTGGTATTCATTTTCTGTTTCTTCCTGATCTGAAGCATACATATTTACTATGCTGGTAATGTTTGGGTTTATATCTTATAGGTTGAAGGAAAATGTACGGCTTGTCTGCAGAGTAAGATTATTTCAAATAATAATATGTAATCCTTTGGTACTGGGAGCTGGGATAAATTCAATTACATAAAAAAAGCCCTCGAATGTGCAGAAAGCTGAAACATTTAACCTGAGCATAACGCTAGATGCCAATCTAATTTGTCCTCTAGGTGAACTTTAAAACTTGCCCTGATTATGTAGTCTGGTAATATATCTTAATGGGTTATATTTATGCTTCATTAATATTCACATATAGTGCAAAATTTGTATATACTCTAATATTGGTATAAATCAATTGTTATCTACATGCATGGTTTTTTCCTCTCTCTTTATTTTTGGTTGCTTTAGTAATGTTATTTTACAGAGAGTTTTAAGATGTGGTATCAATTTTCAGTTTCTAAGTCAAAGTTCAAAAATAACTTAGGGTATGTTTTCATTGCTGTGTTAACTTGAGTTACCTACACTCGAGTTACGTCCTCTTGAGTTAGAACCTAGCTCAAGTGAGGGCAGTCATACTGTGGAAAAACATGCAAGCTACACGTAAGGGTTGTGTTGATGAGCTGTAACCTATACCTCTTGATGGGCCAGCAAACTTGAGTTAAAAGCACCCCCACGCTTGAGTTAAGGGTGTTTTTGTGCAGACAGGATTTGAGTTCAGGGGTAAGATTTGAGCTGCAACTAAAGGTAACTCTGCAGTGAAGCATGCTAAGGGTATGACTTCGCTGCAGTTTACCAGGGTATGGCAGCCTAGGTTAGCCAAGCCCCAGACGCAAGCATCTATAGTTCTAAGCTACATTTGAATCATATGCAAGTAGCTACGTCCACACAGATGCTGCCACACAGCTATGTCCACACAGGTGCTGGGTTAGGTGCTAAGATTTCTAAGGGCATCCTATGGTTCTTAGCCCTGCACTGAGCTGTGGTGCTCTATAAATTGTTTTACAGTGTATTGTGGGAGAACTTGTCCGTCCTTCCTGGGCTCCTGTGTTGTACTTAGCCCACCAACATAGTAAACTAAACCATTACCGACTCTGGATGCTCCTCACTGCTGTCTGTGACATCTATTCCAGCTGGTGCTAAGGTGTCAATCCAGCTCAGGACCATGATTTTTTCCAGCTATAATCCCTATAATGCACCACCCATTTCTGCAACCAGAAACAGACAGAGGGCAATGGAGGATTATCAGAGCCTGTGTTCTGTAACCTGGGTTTCAGCTTGTGTCCAAAATACAAAATTTAGTACCTGTGTTAAAGTGAAACCTGGGCTCTAAACTATACCCCCAGCCATGCAAACAAGCTCAGGTTCAAAGCACATATAAACCCAGGTAAAATGTTTTGCATGTGGATAGTAGAGGGAATTGGGCTAAAATCTGAGGAAGAAGCTGGGTTAACTCTGCAGTGAAGACATATCCTCAGGCTTGAGACTTAAACTCCTAAGTGAACAGAGGGCAGGACAAGCAGCAATGGGTTCAAACTACAGCATAGCAGGTTTCAGAGTAACAGCCGTGTTAGTCTGCATTCGCAAAAAGAAAAGGAGTACTTGTGGCACCTTAGAGACTAACCAATTTATTTGAGCATAAGCTTTCGTGAGCTACAGCTCACTTCATCGGATGCATACTGTGGAAAGTGTAGAAGATCTTTTTATACACACAAAGCATGAAAAAATACCTCCCCCCACCCCACTCTCCTGCTGGTAATAGCTTATCTAAAGAGATCACTCTCCTTACAATGTGTATGATAATCAAGTTGGGCCATTTCCAGCACAAATCCAGGTTTTCTCCCCCCCACACACACACACACACAAACCCACTCTCCTGCTGGTAATAGCTTATCTAAAGTGACCACTCTCCTTACAATGTGCATGATAATTAAGGTGGGCCATTTCCAGCACAAATCCAGGGTTTAACAAGAACGTCTGGGAGGCGGGGAGGGAGGAAAAAACAAGGGGAAATAGGTTACCTTACATAATGACTTAGCCACTCCCAGTCTCTATTCAAACCTAAGTTAAGTTAACAGTAGAGCAATGGAACAAAGTGCCCAGGGAAGTCATGGAAGCTCCTTCACTGGAGGCTTTCAAAAAGAGGGTTACATAGCCAGCTGTCTTAAGTGGTTTAAACGCAACAAATCCTGCATCTTGGCAAGTGGTTATACTAGATGACCCTTGTGGTCCCTTCTAACCCTATGGTTCTATTATTCTAAGTGCCTAAATCACTTTTGAAAATAGGACATAGGCTCCAAAATCACTTAGGTGCCATTGAAAATTTTACCCATAGTTTTGAGAAGAATACAATGAGCCTGATTCTCCTTACTTAGAGTAACCTGATTTCCAACCATGTAACACAATTATTTTAATGGACTTACTCATGATTTAGGGTCTGATCCGAAGTCCACTGAAGTGATCTGAAATCTTTTCAACTGCTGTTAGTTAGCTTTGGATCAAGTTTCTTATTACCTAAGTGTGGATGAAGGAAGAATCTGGTCCACATTTGTTTTCCAAATGCGCTCTCAGCAGCCATGTTACAGGGTAACCTGTTTGGATTCACTTACATTGGGGGATGTCATAAAGAGAAACATGATTGATACGGTCAAACAGGATACTTCTTCATGGGGAGTGTCAGCTGGAAGAAGTTAATAAGGAAAAGCAGTGTCACAACATATTAACATACAGCTTTTAAAAGAATACAGCTTTGAAAATAAGCCAAAACAGCCACATCTGTGATATTCAACTGATATTCAATAAAAAACAATGCTTGCAAATACTGGGACTGACTTCACACCGAAACCCTCACACCGAAACCCTATCCTGCAAATACAAATTCCTTGCACAAATGAAAAAATGATTATCTTAATGAAAGAATGGGAGCCATTATCTATATCCTTTTAAATGAATCACAATTCATTTATATACAATATCTTATCATGTATTTACAATGCTCAGTACTTTCCATTCTTTCATATTCATAAAGAGTTCCACTCACTGTTGTGGATAATATAGATAAAGGAACTATGCATGGATAACACTGGCAGAAGAGCTGTGTTAACTCTATAACCTTGAACCAAATATTCTATTGTTTATACTTTGCAGGCCAACATGCTTTACTATTGTTGCTTGCTTCTTGTCTCTCTAGTCTGCTACACACCATTTCCAAGTACAATATATAGCTACTGCACATACCACTCTAGCTTGGATTGCTATAATGGAAATCAGTGCATCAGAGTCCCTCTTTAACGTGTGGTGTTTTAGGTAGACCTTCTGATTTCCTTAAATACCTCTAAAACTAATAATGAAAGTCCTCCCAGAAAATGGGCTTGGTTAAGAGGCAGTTAAAGCGTAGAGTGCATATTTGGGTAAAAAGAAAAGACCCTATCCATAAAGTGTGGTAAAACAAAAATTAGAAACCCAGAAAACTCTGTGCTAAGGTTCAGCTTGAAACTCAAACGTTTGAAAGTATGGAAATATTTCAAATAGTCTGCAAGGAGGAAAATCTGGGATTGCAAGTGAGAGTCAAAGTCTGGAAGCTGGGGAGATAGAAGAAGCTCGGAAGTAGGGGAAAGCTCACCAGTGAGGTAGGAGGCTCCAGGATCTCCATGGCCAGGGGAAGCCTATGTCATGTTTTGGGACAGTGTGGTGGAGGCAGGCTGGGGAAAGAGGTGTCAGGGCCCTCCACCTTCTAGATCCAATGACCTTTTTCACCTTAGAGAGAAAGGGTGTAAGGGCTGCAGCAGTAGTGGAGTAGCCCCACAGTTATTCCATGGCCTGTCCGGAGGATTTGTTCCCTTGCTGGACCCCACAGAGATTGCCATTGCACTTAGGATATGTGCTGAGCTCCAGGATTTGGGCCTAATGGCAAAAACAAAGAGAAGCAAATCACTTAGGGAAGCATTCTGAGGAAGACCTGTGCACTTCACCACCATCCATAAAGGGAATGTGATCATACATCTTCCACCCTAAAGAGGATTTATTCTAACACTGGTGTGGGCAAACATCATGCATCCTGGCTGCCAGAACAGCGCTTGAAGCCCCAGGCGCAGGAAGCTGCAAAAGTGGCTTCAAGCCACCTTTCCTTGTCATTTCCCCTTACTCTGCACTTGCTTGGCTAGTCAAAGACTCAATAGTTACTGTATGTGAAAACTGTTCACATTAGATTTTGTGCAATGCATATTGATACTAGAGGAAAATAAAATTAATTTGTTTCTACTTATGACCAACTCTGTATTATCTCATGGACTACACTATAACCCATCTAAGTGTGAAAAATAGTTACACCCTACAGCTCTCCCTGAATTTTCATTATTGTTTTACTGCTGCTCTGTACATTAACCTATGTATTCTAGACAGAATTGTATAGCACATATATGTGGTTATGTGGGAATAAACAATATCATTTGATCTTTCCTGTAGTAGTAGCTTGATCTTTGGAACTCTCTTACTGTACTTTTAATTTAAAACTTGGCATGAGTAGATATTTCCTGTATTAAGTGTACAGTGCAGGGGGATAAATGACATACAGTATTTTAGTTTTAGATTGATATTAATGCTATGCATATGAAAATGGATATACCTGAGTAGAACAAATAATATACTGATTTATTTTTGTCGCATTACGTTTAAGTAAATGTATGTTTCAGTGGACAATAAGAGCTGATCTAGATTGTTTGAGGATGAAAACACTTAAGAAACAATCATATTTTGATTCCCATATGGATTATACTCAGACATCTCGATTTACTGTTCTTACCAAAATTGTCACTGGATCACAAACAGAAGCCAGAGGAATAAAAGTGGGAGAGAATTTACGTATAACTGACAAGAACAAAAGGTATTGTTTAATGAAGCCTCGAATATGCACTAGAGGTCATACAGGAAGAACACTGCCTCAATCTTTGGAGTCATTTGCAATTAGGAAGAAAAGTAATTGAATTGGATTCCTGTGTTACCTCCTTCTTCCTTTTCTATTTCATATACATGGACATTACCTATGACCCTGGATTAAATATTAATAAAATGCAGATTTTAAATATTAAAACTTTACATTCATGTTAATGAATACTGTCAATCTGTTGAGGCTCAACATATGGCTAATTTAAGAGTTAAGATCAGATGTTCAAAATTCTCTAGTATCTTTTTTTTAAAAATCCACCATTCCACCACAGAAGGAAGGAAAGATAGGTCAGTATTTTCAGGGGCCCACAGAAAGCCATTTGTGCTACCTCTAGAGGCACTTTAATAATTAAGAAATGGCATTTCCACATCTGAGCTGGCATTACCAGTATTAATGATGCTCAAAGATAGACGATAGTGACAGACTAATAATAATGATTTGCATCATTCTTTTCCCCTTCAAAATGGGGCGAAATTACTACTGCAAAAACTGTAGTCAGTCTAACTGGTTTTGATCCCCAGCGAAAATCATGTACTTCAGGTCCATCTGTAAGGAGGTGTATAATGGATGCAGTAAGATAGGGTCCCTAAATATTGCTGAAGAACACACCTCTGTAGCTCAGGGTGGAGAGAACCAGATCAATGTGATCTCACAGGTGGTTGTTATCACTACTATTCAGCTGGGGAAACTGAGACTGAAAGAAAACTATTTTCTTCAAAATGACAAAGCATTCAGAACAGACCTATTTCTTTTTTTAATCATGATTTTCCCCCAAATTTCTTAAACAAATTTTAAAAAACCCTCCAAAATCAAAAATATTAAACTTATCAAAGTGTTTCATTTACCCAACATTTCAGTTAATGAAACATTTCAATAACTGGTTTGATAATGTTTTCATTTTAAAATCTTGGAAAAAATCAAAAGGCACTAAATCATTTCATAGAATCATAGAATCATAGAATATCAGGGTTGGAAGGGACCCCTGAAGGTCATCTAGTCCAACCCCCTGCTCGAAGCAGGACCAATTCCCAGTTAAATCATCCCAGCCAGGGCTTTGTCAAGCCTGACCTTAAAAACCTCCAAGGAAGGAGATTCTACCACCTCCCTAGGTAACGCATTCCAGTGTTTCACCACCCTCTTAGTGAAAAAGTTTTTCCTAATATCCAATCTAAACCTCCCCCACTGCAACTTGAGACCATTACTCCTCGTTCTGTCATCTGCTACCATTGAGAACAGTCTAGAGCCATCCTCTTTGGAACCCCCTTTCAGGTAGTTGAAAGCAGCTATTAAATCCCCCCTCATTCTTCTCTTCTGCAGGCTAAACAATCCCAGCTCCCTCAGCCTCTCCTCATAAGTCATGTGTTCTAGACCCCTAATCATTTTTGTTGCCCTTCGCTGGACTCTCTCCAATTTATCCACATCCTTCTTGTAGTGTGAGGCCCAAAACTGGACACAGTACTCCAGATGAGGCCTCACCAATGTCGAATAGAGGGGAACGATCACGTCCCTCGATCTGCTCGCTATGCCCCTACTTATACATCCCAAAATGCCATTGGCCTTCTTGGCAACAAGGGCACACTGCTGACTCATATCCAGCTTCTCGTCCACTGTCACCCCTAGGTCCTTTTCCGCAGAACTGCTGCCTAGCCATTCGGTCCCTGGTCTGTAGCGGTGCATTGGATTCTTCCATCCTAAGTGCAGGACCCTGCACTTATCCTTATTGAACCTCATCAGATTTCTTTTGGCCCAATCCTCCAATTTGTCTAGGTCCTTCTGTATCCTATCCCTCCCCTCCAGCGTATCTACCACTCCTCCCAGTTTAGTATCATCCGCAAATTTGCTGAGAGTGCAATCCACACCATCCTCCAGATCATTTATGAAGATATTGAACAAAACCGGCCCCAGGACCGACCCTTGGGGCACTCCACTTGATACCGGCTGCCAACTAGACATGGAGCCATTGATCACTACCCGTTGAGCCCGACAATCTAGCCAGCTTTCTACCCACCTTGTAGTGCATTCATCCAGCCCATACTTCCTTAACTTGCTGACAAGAATACTGTGGGAGACCGTGTCAAAAGCTTTGCTAAAGTCAAGAAACAATACATCCACTGCTTTCCCTTCATCCACAGAACCAGTAATCTCATCATAAAAGGCGATTAGATTAGTCAGGCATGACCTTCCCTTGGTGAATCCATGCTGGCTGTTCCTGATCACTTTCCTCTCATGCAAGTGCTTCAGGATTGATTCTTTGAGGACCTGCTCCATGATTTTTCCAGGGACTGAGGTGACTGTAGTTCCCTGGATCCTCCTTCTTCCCTTTTTTAAAGATTGGCACTACATTAGTCTTTTTCCAGTCATCCGGGACTTCCCCCGTTCACCACGAGTTTTCAAAGATAATGGCCAATGGCTCTGCAATCACAGCCGCCAATTCCTTCAGCACTCTCGGATGCAACTCGTCCGGCCCCATGGACTTGTGCACGTCCAGCTTTTCTAAATAGTCCCTAACCACCTCTATCTCCACAGAGGGCTGGCCATCTCTTCCCCATTTTGTGATGCCCAGCGCAGCAGTCTGGGAGCTGACCTTGTTAATGAAAACAGAGGCAAAAAAAGCATTGAGTACATTAGCTTTTTCCACATCCTCTGTCACTAGGTTGCCTCCCTCATTCAGTAAGGGGCCCACACTTTCCTTGGCTTTCTTCTTGTTGCCAACATACCTGAAAAAACCCTTCTTGTTACTCTTGACATCTCTCGCTAGCTGCAGCTCCAGGTGCGATTTGGCCCTCCTGATTTCATTCCTACATGCCCGAGCAATATTTTTATACTCTTCCCTGGTCATATGTCCAACCTTCCACTTCTTGTAAGCTTCTTTTTTATGTTTAAGATCCGCTAGGATTTCACCATTAAGCCAAGCTGGTCGCCTGCCATATTTACTACTCTTTCGACTCATTGGGATGGTTTGTCCCTGTAACCTCAACAGGGATTCCTTGAAATACAGCCAGCTCTCCTGGACTTTCATGAAAAACAAAATGTCAACAATGTAAAGTTTTCGTAAAAGTTTCTGAAAATGGCCCTTTTTAAATTGACAAGATTTTAAGAAAAATTTGGACCAGCTCTAGTTAAATGACTTGCCCAGTGCCCAATAGGGAGTCAGTGCCAGAAGTAGGATTAGAATTCAGGAACAGGAGTTCCTACCCCTTAGTATTCTGTGCTCACAGGTCTACCTCACAGACCTTTTGCTAGAAATCATTTACTATCATATTTTAAAGCTAGAATGTATATTTTACAAGAAGGTTTAATAAAGGCAAGTAAAAGAGAGCTCCATTAAAATGCCTTGTGCATAGATTCAAACTTAAAATGCTAAAGATGTTAAGAGCCATTTTGCTTCAAAAATTCTAGGTGCTTTCTAACATCCATCACAGGTCTCAGCTGGTAGCACTCAGTTGAAATTGGCATGAGGGTGAGTTCCTCTAACTCCCACTTGCTGGCTGCCAGCTGTCTTTCTTCTGTTTCCAAGGAAATGGAGGTTGGCTCAGCAAAAGCAAGGCAAGTAAAACCTTTGTAACACTGGTGTCCAACCTTTACAGCCCAAGGGCCTAACATATTATTTCAAAACAGTCAAGGGGCCACAATCAATACTTTGGGGGCAAGTTCTACACCCTCTGCACTGTTTGGGTTGCACAAAGCAGACAGAAACTATCTGCATGTCCCCTGCTGGGGATTCTCCTGACATGGGGAAGCAGACATATAGCTGGGAATGAATGTTTCCTGTTGCGACATATTGTCAGGGGTCTTGGAAGGTTTTTTGCCTCTCTCACAGCATTATGGAGACACAGTGTAGACACAGGTCAAGAGAAATTCTAATGTTAGGAGGGTATGTAGGAAAGTTTCATTTGTCACAAAATGTGACTGCGGTCCAGTGCAGATAAAGGCTAAGAGGGCCAGCTTCTGGGAGTAAATGAGACTCTGAATCTGGAGGACCTTTTGCTATAAGGAGAAGGGGAGATTTAAAGCCTTTGCAGACTGAGATTCCCCTACCTGCCTGCCTTGCAGGGAGCAAAGTGAAAAGATTTAGAAGTTAGCTGAGTCATAGTGTTAGGCTGAAGAGGGTCTATCCTGAGTTACTGGTTATATTGTGGTATGTCTGTAACTGGACCAGATTAAATGCCTGGTCTGTGAGAGAGCTTGGGCGGATAGTGCCCCTCTCCATTGTGAAGTTGCTGGGGTGGCTTGGTGCTTAAATACATTCCTGGGTTTGTCACAAACCTGTGAGTCTTGATCAATGAACAGGTTTGGGGATAACTGGGGAAGGAGACTGAACTGAAGAAAGTAGGAAGGGGAAGAGACTAAGCCTGCAGTTGATCTGAGGGAATAGAAGAAAGACACTGAACTAAGAAGGTGAGGAGTCTGGGGAATCTCTGAGGACCAGATGGCAAATCTTTGTCTTCTTATGAGAAGTCCTTTTTTTAAAAAAACTGTGAATACCTGTATATTTAAAGCATGCATGCTCTAAATGATAACTTCAGAATAATTTTGCAACCATTGACATTTCTGTATTTCTCTCACAAACGGAGTAAGACCTACTCTGTATATCTTTAAAATAGAGGTTATAAGCCAACATGAAAAGCCTTTTCTATCCAGCTAATCAAGTGCAGTAATTAAACACCAGGTTTCTTAAATGATATTCTATCACAGCCTTCATGTTTCCCATCACACTACATATGGTCCAATTGTTTACAGATTACAAAAAAAACCACACCAACCCTATCCCTGCTCAGATGTTAAATCAAGATGTTTTCTTCACTTTCAAATGGTTGGCTGCCTGCCAAGTTTTACAATTAGTTATTCTGAGTTTTAAAAGAATTTTTTTTCATAATTTCTCCTGTTTAGACATCAGGCTGTGATGGCCCATCAACATCTTTACCCACTGAAATGAACCCATTTCTTAGACATATGTTCTGCACCTATAGGAGAAATACTCTTGGGAAGATTATTTTGTTTGCTCACATATGATATGAGATTGAAAAATCGGGAGGGAATTTTTTCCTAGACAAAAATAGGTAACATGACATCAAGGTACAGCCACCTGCCAGTGACAAAGTTCCCCCTTGGTACCGTCTGGCAGTCAGAAATTCACAGTGCTGAACATCAATGCAAAATGCAGTACAACTTCATGTAACAAAGGGCAAATGAATCTCTAAAGAGTCAGGGTCTTATTCTGCCCTTGTACCAGTGCAAATCTGGAGGAACTGTGTCCTGGAGCATTACAGTAAAATTGTCTATTGACACTGACACTGCAACAAGCTCCCATATGCGGAGAGAGAGAGTTCAGTCCCAAGTTCTGAGGCCATGGGGGCTGGGAGCACACTGGAAATGATGTGCTCAGGCTCTGGGAGAAGGACACCTTTGCAGTTGCTCTCAGGTGATCTTCCCTAGCTATAACCCAGCATTTCATGGGCTCTAGAGTGAGCTGTGTCCAGCCCTTTCCCACTGGAAGGATGAGTTGTCCCAATCTGGTGCTGTTGGGGAGAGGGAAGGAGAAATAACGCAATTTAAGAAAGGAAAAATGTGCTACATCTAAAACTCATCTGAATTTTACTTTGTGTTATATAACAGAGACGAAAGCAACATTAACAAATCCTGCCTTATTCATGTCTGAGATTTTAGCTTCCTCAGATGTTAGAAGCTGTCTGGTGCAAATTTTCTTTAGCTATTTGTTGCTGATTGTCTGGCAGAGGTTATTGTGTATTAATCTCTGAGACTAAAACTGTGTAGACTATTTAAATGGAGTAGAAACATTTGCTTGTGCCAAAGGGTTCTGTTGAGGCTATGGAAAGATCCTGCCCCTATGGGTTCCTAAATATATTTCTTGCATGAGGTGGGTACAGTAGCTTTCAAATGTACAGTGTAATAAATAAAAACTGTGAAGTTGAGGAGAAGATTATGCCGCTTAGGCTGTTATTTTGGAGATGATTCATAAACCCTTTTCTAATCCATCAGAACACCTCCAAACCTACATCTTCGATTATCTCCTCAAACCTGACAACCACCCCTAGGCAAACTTAACAAATACCGACCTAAAAAATGTAAAGGAACTAACATGATACAAACCAGGAGAAAATAAGTAACTTTGTCCTATGCAAATTTCCCTTCCATTCCCATCCTTTTCTCTGTTGCCCTATATCCCTGTGTTTTGTCATGACTTATCTAACATACGGCTGGATCCTTCAAACACTTTGCACGCAAGTCTGATATCTACTCACATGAGTGGTCAGGTGAATGACTCTTTACATAGTCACTGCTAGGTAAGCCTTCCAGGGTTGGGCCTCTAGAAATTAATCTATGCGACGCAGAGGCCATTGCCCAGACTCACGTAGACTTTGTGCAGCTCAGCAGGAGGGGATGAAGGTAGCTGCCACTTGCAGCTCTTGGATCCTTGAGGCCAACCAGAGATCAGTACCTTGTGTAAGAAAATTGAAGGAGGATGAGCACTACACACGTTACTGGACTTCAGTATACTGCAATACCCGCAAATCAAAGAGCTCTGATGATGTCATAGCAACCCCTTAAACAAAATTCATTGGGGACAGGCTTAAACAAGTATATGGAATTATGGATCAATCCTGCTAGGTACTGAGTGCCGTTAATACCCAATGTAGTCAAAGATAATTAAGGACACTGAAACTTGTGAAACTGGTTACAATGACTGTGCTAATCTTAGCTAAGCTGTTGCGCTGCTATTTGAGAGAAGTCTTGCCAAGGGAAGAATCTGGATTTGGCAATAGGTACTGACCATACATTGGATCATTTGGGAATCAGACCAGAAAATGGCATTAATTATAGCCTTGGTAAATTCTCCTGCTCTGCTCTCTCTTGGCATCACAGTGGACATAGTGTGTGCTAAGACCTGGCATACCCACTTGTTTGTTAAGTGCAGTATTTACAAATGAATTGGATGGTTTTTCTGGTTTTGGGAGTGGAAAGAACAGTGATATTTCAGAAAATGATTGCTATTTTAATCTTAACAATTAGCAACAGAAAGGCAACCTTTAAATACCAAGAAAATGAACATACTAGACTGTAGTAAATTGTCATTTTAATGCTGTTAGAAAAGGATGAAAGCAAATGCATACACTATAAGCCAATTTTATACTATTTCAGGCTGGGTTCAGATAAGACACCGCATTTTAAACAATACATGACAAAATTAAAAATTATAAAATCTAACCTGACGTTTTTGGATATAGAGGTATTTTTGACCAGGCCTTGCTATATACAAAGGAAAATATAGTAAGGGGGAAAAATCTTTCCAGAATTTCTTATCAATTATAATAAAAACTGCAATCTAAGAAGAGTGATCTCTAGAATACAGTATGAACAGATTCTCAAGAACTGGAATAATTTGTTTCATTTCACATCGGTCTCCAGTCCAACAGGTAGAGGGACAACATGGATTTAGGGCATACAGAAGATGCATGCAAGCATTCACCAAAGCATCAAATGAAAAGTGGCTGAGAATCAGGATTTCTGGGTTCTCTTACTGTTTCTGTCACAGGCACATTGTACATCCTTGGGGGCAAGTATTTCATTGTTTTGTCCTTCATATTACCACTCTTCAAAGGGCACTGGAACAGGAACAATAGAAGGAAGTCAATAGAAAAGCTCCCACTGATTTCAATAGATGTTGGATCAGGCCCATTCTGAATGTTTGTAAGACATGTTGGTCTAGATCCACAAAGAGGATTTAGGCTCAGCATTGCAACACCTAACTTCATGAACTCTGCCACCTAACTGAATCCTCAGCCCTGAGTTAGATGCCTATACAATGTATGTGGAGAGCTAGGCACCTAAGAATGGGTTTCATAGAAACCAGTGTGCTCAGTGGGAACCTGCCTAAGCTTGCCAATAGGAAATGCCTAGGAGAAAGGTATGGCCTAAGTCCTACCCTCAAAAGGAGTTAGGTGCCTTTGTCCAGGTCAGATGAAGGGACAAAGTTGTAATTCACACCTGTGAAGTCTTTCCTAAAGTTAGGTGCCTTTCTCTCTCAGGCTAGGTATAGTGGTGATGCCATTGTTCCCTCTGATAACCTTAAACTCAGTGGTTAGAGCACTCATCCACGATGTGGGAGACACAGGTTCAAATACTCCTTCCACCAGATTTGGAGCAGGGATGTGAAACCTGGTCTCCCACCTCTCTGGAGAGTGCCCTAATCTCTGGGGTATTCTGGGGTGGGTCTCTCTGAATCTCTCTTATTGAAGTTGTTCCAGTGAATTACCATTTGTTCAGGTGATCCAGTTGTTCTGTAAAATAATTAAATATTAATTGGCCAGAGAATGAGTGAGAATGACACTATAGCCCGTGGTTAGGGCACTCACCTGGAAGACTCAAATTCATGTCCCAGTTCCAATGACCACGTGCACTAATCAGTGGGCTAAACATTATAATAGGGTGCACCTTTACATCCTCCTCTGGTTGTGTTTTGTGCTGGGCCCAGTCTTTTAGGCAGTCTGTGAGAATATCTACCAGATTGGGCCTCACAGGAGAGATAGGCAGGAAAATGAGTTTGAGGATCCTGACAGAGCTTAGGCATGAGTTAGGTGCCTGGGCATCAGAAATGCAGCAGCAGTGCATCTGTCCAGCAGAAGATTTTTAGGCATCTAAGGGACTTTGTTGGTGGAAACTTAGACGTCTAGAGACTTTAGGCACCTACTATATTAGGTAACAGCTGAGCAGGAGTTCAAAGGAGCTATATTTTGGATTAGACACCTATAGTGGCAATGAAATCCCTTCGTGGATCTAGCTTTTGAGATCATGCGATGAAACACATTCTGGAAGTGTAATGATGAATGCCAAATCCCACAGTTGTTTCTAGAATCTATACACCTGGAGTAACATACAATGGAAAGGAAATTCTGAGTTTATTGCTTATGCTGAAATCATCATGTGACTTGTGTTCTCCATTAATTGTCTGTTACAATACAATATGCCAGGCAGAATAAAGCATTTGTTTGCCTTTTTTTAAGAATGGGCAATTTTTTTTTGCATAATTTCATACCCACTTGAACATCCTGAGTTTGAAAATTTGACTGATTAAATTGTTATTGGATTCATGTTCTCGTTAGGAGAAACTGTGAAAAATGGAGCAGAGAGGGGACTGAATGTAAAACAAATATAGACAGACTGAAATACAGATCAGAAAGGGGAGAGGAAAACATTCTGATGACAGTATAGATGCATTCTATACACTGTATAGGCTTTTGAGGGGACAATTATTTTATCAAGAATACAACATAATATAGGTTTCCCTTCAGCTGTTTTTCTAAAATGAGAGAAAACATAGGCTTAAATTATGGGGGGGAAGTTTTATGAACTCAAGATAGATTTATGAACCCTCAAAAACAGTGTGCCGGGTCCATAAAACCTTGAAATCAACAAGATTCACTCATCCCTAGATCTTGCTTCTAAGGTATTCCCAGAGAAGCCAGGGGGGTTGAGAGCCAGGCACCAGAAAGAAACTGTATCTTGCTACTAATTAACCTGTAAAATATTTGTGGAGTGATTCTGACATTAAAAAAATATGTTCATTATTTCTGAAAGGAAGACACATGCAAGTAGAAGTATCTAAAGAATAATCATTATTTTGAAAGCTGCACAATATAAATTATTCAATTTAATTTTGAAACAGTCATGCAACTATGTCACCATTCACTGCTTTTCACAGCAACGGAAATGCTAGCATTGAATTTAGGAATGGAAGGGGCAAAAAACAAAGCAAAACCCAAACAACTTTTAGGTCACCTAGTTCATCATTCTGCCAATTCTGGATTGTTCCCTATAGCATATATTTTTCTAGTGCTTTGTTACTTTTCAAATTAAACACAGAAACAATGCATTTAAAAATATGAAATTAACATTCATTAGTTTTAGGTGTGAGCTTCTCAATTAGCCCTCTAAAGCTTCCTTGGGACCACTATACTGTAAGATCAGTAACACATTCCTATTCTGTGTTCAAAGTAGATCTGAACCTAATTTTGAGGAAAGGCCACTTTTAATTTACAAAAATTTTAGAATTTGTAAAGTGAATTTAATGCTTATAAAAGCCACACTGGAAATTGGGTTTATTAGTTTATACACAGAATGGAAATAAGTACAGTAGCAGCTGAATATGCCCTATACTGTCCCACTAATGTGCAGAAGACTTGAGGAAGGTTCACCTCGAAGTTGTACAGAGTATTTCTTTATGAGTCCAGATCTGCCCTGTTTTAATAAATGGCAAAGCTCTAATTTAAATCGATGCAGTAGGATTAAGCTCTATGCCCATTCAGGGCCTAATTCAGCAAAGGACTTAAGGATGTGCTTAAATACATTGAAGTAAATGTGACTTTTAATACTGAATTGGCACCTCAGTCCTTAACCTCTTTGTCTTTGTCTTCATTGCTAAAAAAAGTATTTTTACTGTGGGATAACTAATGCATGTTACATATCCTGCTGCAAAATCCTAGTGGAGGCAAGGCACTGTAGTTTTACTCCCAGGTGAACAAGGTGATGTCAACCACAGGGATGACGTAGTCTAGCTACCTCACAGTAAAAAGAACAGAGAGCTTATTTCCACTAGGTTTTTACACTCAGAGAACTATCCCACATTTTTTACATTACTATCAAAGAAAAAAAGCCCCCCATCACCTTTTTTAAGCAGTGAAGATAAAGTGTATGAGGACATATTTTCCCACAAAAGTTGCAGCAGTTTAAACCAGTTTAGTTAAATTGGTCCAAGCCCCCAGTTTTGGAGTACCTGATATCAATTTAGCTAAGCCATTAAGGAAACTGCTTAAGCTAAATTGGTATGAAGCACTCTTAGACTGTTTTAAGACTGTGTACACAATGGGGTGCATGGATTTAAATAAGTCAATTGTTAAACCAGTTTAATTAAATTTGTTCAATGTTTGTATGTAGACAAAGACAAGGCCAGTGATTTCCAGCAAGCATGCTCATTCCTATTGGTATCATTAAAAAATACTATCTTCTAGCAACTAAAGAAGATTAGGTCATAGTATGAAAAGCTTAGTTGTTCATTGCCAGTTGCATGCAAGCCATCTGATCATTCCAAAGAAACGTATGAATAAAGAAGTTAGTTTGACTGGCTGTTTTTTGATACTTGAATGTTTCAACACTCCTTTATATTGAAAAACATCTATTCAAGAGAAGAATAAACTACATCATATAATATAAGAATTGACCTGAACTTTCGCCCCAAAATTGTTGAGAACTAAACGCAACTTAACCCAAAACATTTTTGGAGGTAAAAAGTTTTGCTTTGGTGGGTTTTTTTTGTTTGTTTGTTTGTTTGTTTGTTTGTTTGTTTGTTTTTGCTGCTGTTAAATTTTTATTTTAGCAAGCCTCTGAATTTCTGGATTTTTGATTGTGTCTGGAAATAGAAATATTGATCTAGCATGAGTTTAGCTATTTTTGTGTTATTTCTGACTCATCTGAAATACAGATATTCTTGAAATCTCATGAGAGAGCTTGTTGTCAGAACACTTCTGACCCAAAAAGATTTAGGTACTCTTCTTACATAACTGTGAAATTTCTAGCTATAGATATGAACCATTTGAGTTTCATCTATCACTGTTATTTTCCTTCAGTCTATATGTAGAAACAGAGGCAGTTCTGATTCAGTATGCTACTGTAATATATATTTTCTGTTTAATGTATCACTTTTTCAAGATTAATTTGATATATAAAAGGCATCAAAATCTCAGGAAATACTGATCATAAACCACAAATCACAAAAGAAGCAGGGGACTGGGAAGCCTTAGCATGTTGCTCTGTAGGGAACTCAGTGCAAACTTTTTCTTGAAAACACACCGCAGACTTGCAAATGGTGTTTTTCCAGGAGTTTCCAGATTCGGATTGGCACTGCTGTCATGTCTCAGGAAAAGTCACACAAAGTGGGTCTGTGTGAAAGGGCATTCACAATTCTATGAGTGCAATCACAGCACTGTCAAAGTAGGAATGGAATTAGGCTCTGTGCCTGGCTGGCTGACTCAGCAAAGAATTAGTTGGCAGACAAAAGCCACATTTTTAATAAAACCATTTTTCTTGGACATGCTTCTTTTATAGCACCAAGCCCCAGAGAAGTGTGGAGCAGACTAGGAATTTGTGAGCCTGATTCTCTTCTCATTATATCAGTTTTACACCAGTCTAAGTAGACAAGGCTTTCTTTGGACAACTTACAGAAGTTTCCAGATCATAGGCCCTCGTTCTCATGGGGGGCTTCAATCACCCTGACATCTGCTGGGAGAGCAATTCAGCGGTGCACAGACAATCAGGAAGTTTTTGGAGAGTGTTGGGGACAATTTCCTGTGCAAGTGCTGGAGGAACCAACTAGGGGCCGTGCTCCTCTTGACCTTCTGCTCATGACCAGGGAAGAATTGGTAGGGGAAGCAGAAGTGGGTGGCAACCTAGGCAGCAGTGACCATGAGATGGTCGATTTCAGGATCCTGACAAAAGGAAGAAAGGAGAGCAGCAGAATATGGATCCTGGACTTCAGAAAAGCAGAATTTAACTCCCTCAGGGAACTGGTGGGCAGAATGCCCTGGGAGGCTAATATGAGGGGGAAAGGAGTCCAGGAAAGCTGGCTGTATTTTAAAGAAGCCTTATTGAGGGCGTAGGAACAAACTATCCCGATGTGCCGAAAGAATAGCAAATATGGCAGGCGACCAGCTTGGCTTAACAGAGAAATCTTCAGTAAGCTTAAACACAAAAAGGAAGCTTACAAGAAGGGGAAACTTGGATAGATGTCTAGGGAGGAGTATAAAAATATTGCTCGAGCATGTAGGGCTGTAATCAGGAAGGCCAAAGCACAATTGAATTTGCAGCTAGCAAGGGATGTGAAGGGTAACAAGAAGGGTTTCTGCATTAGCAACAAGAAGGTCAGAGAAAGTGTGGGACCCTTACTGAATGGTGGAGGCAAGCTAGTGACAGATGCTGTGGAAAAAGTTGAAGTACTCAATGCTTTTTTTGCCTTGCTCTTCACAGAAAAGGTCAACTCCCAGACTGCTGCACTGCGCAGCACAGTATTAGGAGGAGGTGAGCAACCCTCAGTGGTAAAAGAACAGGTTATGGACTATTTAGAAAAGCCGGGCATGCATAAGTCCATGGGCCCAGATGCAATATATCCGAGGGTACTGAGGGAGTTGGCTGATGTCATTGCAGAGCCATTGGCCATTATCTTTGAAAACTTGTGGTGATCAGAGGAGGTCCCAGAGAACTGGAAAAAGGTACATATAGAGCCCATGTTTAAAAATGGGAAGAAGGAGAATCTGGGGAACTACAGACCGGTCAGCCTCACCTCAGTCCCTGGAAAAATCATGGAGCAGGTGCTCATGGAATCCATTTTGAAGCACTTGGAAGAGAGGAAGGTTATCAGGAACAGTCAACGTGGATTCACCAATGGCAAATCATACCTGACCAACCTGATTGCCTACTATGATGAGATAATTGGCTCTGTGGATAATTGGCTCTGTGGATATGGGGAAAGTGGTGGACTTTAGCAAAGCTTTTGATATGGTCTCCCACAGTATTCTTGCCAACAAGTTAAAGAAGTATGGATTGGATGAATGGACTATAAGGTGGATAGAAAGCTGGGTAGATTGTCGGGCTCAATTGGTTGTGATCAATGGCTCGATATCTAGTTGGCAGCCAGTATCAAGCGGAGTGCCCCAGGACTGACCCAGGGGTCAGTCCTGGTGCTGGTTTTGCTCAACATCTTTATTAATGATCTGGATGACAGGATGGATTGCACCCTCAGCAGGTTCTCAGATGACACTAAGCTGGGGGGAGAGGTAGATATGCTGGAGGGTAGGGATAGGGTCCAAAGTGACCTAGACAAACTGGAGGATTGGGCCAAAAGAAATCTGATGAGATTCAACAAGGACAAGTGCAGAGTCCAGCACTTAGGACAAAAGAATCCCATGCACCACTACAGACTAGGGACCGACTGGATAAGCAGCAGTTCTGCAGAAAAGGAGCTGGGGATTACAGTGGATGAGAAGTGGATATGAGTCAACAGTGTGCCCTTGTTGCCAAAAAGGCTAACGGTATATTGGGCTGCATTAGTAGGACCATTGCCAACAGATCGAGGGAAGTGATTATTCGCCTCTATTCGGCACTGGTGAGGCCACATATGGAGTACTGCATCCAGTTTTGGGTCCCCCCACTACAGAAAGGATGTGAACAAATTGGAGAGACCCCAGCAGAGGGCAACGAAAATGATTAGGGGGCTGAGGCACGTAACTTATGAGGAGAGGGAGAGAATTGGGCTTTTTTAGTCTGCAGAAGAGAAGAGTGAGGTGGGATTTTATAGCAGCCTTCAATTACCTCAAGGGGGGTTCCAAAGAAAATGGAGCTAGGCTGTTCTCAGTGGTGGCAGATGACAGGATAAGGAGCAATGGTCTCAAGTTGCAGTGTGGGAGGTCTAGGTTGGACATTAGGAAAAACTGTTTCATTAGTGATGCACTGGAATTGGTTACTTAGGGTGGCGGTGGAATCTCCATCCTTAGAGGTTTTTAAGTCCCCTCTGGACAATTACGATTTAGTTGGGGTTCTTCCTGCTTTGAGCAGGGGGTTGGACTAGATGGCTTCCTGAGGTCTCTTTCAACCCTAATCTTCTATGATTCTATGATACAGCACTATAACAGAAAGGCAAATCAGACCCTGAGCTTGTATGTGTTCATGTAAACTGAAGACCAGAACTGTTTCTTAATTCATTTTTATCCTCCTTTGTTTCTCAATTCATTTTTATCATCTATCCATTTTCAAGCTAGAGCATAAACCCAGATTAAAACTGCACTGATAAAATTATCACTGTTTTCAAAATGGTCTCACAGTTAAAATATTTGTTAGCTCTGCTGGCTTAACATTCTCATATCCATTGGAAACCTAAATATATGGCTCACCCTGCTTGGTACTTTAATGTTCTGGTATCATATCCCCTCCATGACTGACAGTTCCTCTTATTTATTATGGAAAAATACTTCCACTATTATATAACTCACTTATCACACAGTTTTATAGAGATAGCAGCTGGCATTCTTGTTGGCAGACTCTGCAGGAAGGTCAATGACTAAAACCAAAGTACCCACTTATCCTTACAGGTGTTCCTACATGTCAGAGCTGAGGAGAATTGGTGTGATGATGTGAGGGACATTTGCATTACCATTGCACTTGGTGTACCAGTTCTGCCAGTAACTTGCAAACTTAAAATCCACAAGGCTGTCAATTTGCCAAATGTTTCAAGCACTAAATTCACTTTGAAATAAGAACTAGCAATTGCTAACTAATATCAAGTTGTGGGTTGCAAAACTCCAGACAATGGGAAAGTTCAGATGTGGACTTTAACAGTGGTTCTTGTCCCTATAATGGCCTGAAACAAAGCCACTTCTTTGAATGCCCCTGAACTTTGGGAAGGTTTGAATCTAGATCTTGAACTTTGCAGGTCAGGTCCAGTTCTAATAAGGGCTAAGAACATATCTAGATTGTAACATTTTGTAGTACTGAAGCGACCACATAACTTTGTTCTGTGTATTTCTTCCATCCTTTAATCCATCCCCTTGGCTGCTGGTTCAATCTAATGATCAGTTTAGAATGTAAACTCATCGATGCAGAGACCATGAGTGAAATACTGGCCTTACTGAAATCAATGGAAGTTTAGCCATTGACTTCTATATGGTGAGAATTTCAGTCTGTATCATTACTCACTCCATAAACCAAAATGTAATCTTGGCGCTATCTAAAAATGTTGAATAATAATATACAGAATAAACAGGATCTGCAGTGTAGCTATTCAAGGGAACTTTATAGAGCCTCCCCAAACATTCTCTGAACATCCTATTGACACCACTGTACTCTGTTCAGATTGCATGTGTTCTTACAGTGAAACTTGCATTTTTAGTGACTACTCAAGGACCCATCAAAATATGATTTCTTAAAGGAGGTGCTAATTTTTAATAAAGATTACTGAGAAGGTTATCTGAGAAGATGAAGGGAGTCCAATAAAAAAATCAGTTTGATTCAAAAAATGGTTAGTTTATAAAACATTTGTAAGACAAAATACTATTAGCTTTACAAAAATACCTGAAATATAAATTCTTAATGAAAACAGGTTTGAATGTATAGAAGATCACTTGCATCTGAAATAAAAATCTGTCTGCTAATGTCTACAGACAAAATGAAATTAAAATATGAAATTTGTTTTGACCTGTTGACTGGTGGTTCAGTATAAAAAAATAAAGCAATACCCAAAACGATCCAAAGTGTAGGGTATCCTGTGCACAGCTATGTATTTATTCCGTATATGTTTATGGGCAATGATGTCCCAAACAGTAGCTTAAAACAGATAAATTAACATTGTAAAATGCTTAGGGATACCTTGGCAAGTGGTAGCTTTATAAAGGTGGTGCATTTAACACAAGGTTTCACTGTAATTCATAATGTGATGCTCTGTGTCTGCTGGAGATTTCACATATTTTTATTTTTCAGAAGCAAAATTGTGCTTATCCTCTGTGCCTGTTGTTGTTGGGGATAGGATATTTGTCAAGTCTCTTGGGAAGAGAATAGAACATCAAATTTAAAGCAGAATAAACTTGTATGAGGGTATGTACGCAAAATGATTTGAGGTATATTGATAGCTAACGTGCATGAATAGTAAGAATAGGGAATAATAATGTTCACGTAATATATTAATTAAATGTATGTTTAAAGATGAACATTGTATCTTCTATAACCATATTTTACTCTGCCTATATCTCTTGTTTCTTTTCCTCATCCTTCTTTCATCCATCTTTCTCTTTTCTCTACTCTCATTGAGGAAACCACCTTGCAAAGAATCAATTCCTGATAGAAAGGCTAGCAGACACTACCAGTAGTAGCTTCCATGAGTGACATTTGTGAAAAGGACACTGACATGATAAAACAAATCATTAATTGAATTCAACAACAACAAAAATTTTCATGATTTGTGCTATTTGCCCAGTTTTTGCACAGCACTGAACTGGGCAGCGAACTAGACTGGCCAGTTTCATTTTCTGTTTATAGTCAATTTCATTATCAGGTTTTCATGCACTGAGAAACCAGCACTACAGGGGATTCTTTAATCTACCCCTACTCCACTCTGACTACCTCCCCCCCCAAAAAGAAAAGAAAAATAAAACCCTGCTTTCACTGGTTTTTAATTACAGAAAAATATTTCTAGTCATATTCAGTTCTGTATAACTCTCTTTAACAATAAAAAAATAATTTTTGTTCTTAAAACTGCTTGACCATCTTCCATAAAAGAGATGGAGTTGCATATATAAGGTAACCATGGAATTTATCTCTACATGATAATAATATTATCATTACCAACTAGTAACAAGTCTACTTGCAAAATTCCTGTATTACAGAACAGTGGTGTGGTACTTTCCATGCTGTCCACTTTAAAATTCACTATTCCTTTCCCTCATGCCTGCCAGCCATGGGTGTCATTTCAGAAAAAATCTTGGGAGAGGCAAAGTTGTGTCAGCATATAGAACATTAAATGTGATTATATTATGTCCTGCAAAAACAGGGAGGGAGGCAAAAAGTGCATAGACCTATGTAAAGTTGGGGGCGGGGGGGAATGCCCCTCTTGCCCCCTACCTGTCACCCCTTCCAAAATATCCATACACACTATTATTTGTAAGTACATATCTTTTAATCACCAGTGGAAATATCCTAAAGAGAAATTCTTGCTCTGGGGTGGGAGGATGAGGAGAAAGAGGAACATAGGAAATTTCTTTAAACAGACATCAGAGAACTATGTACCAAATGTGCTGTGGCCTCTCTTGTTTTGAAAATCTCTGATTTTTGTTCTCCCAATGAGTCATTTCACTATTCGAAATGTATCTCTGACCTCTAAAACACAGACTTTTGGACATTTCAAATATTTTGCCTTTGAAAGGTGAAAGGCAGAGAACAGATAATCTAAGGCATGTGAGCATGAGTTATTTTTTTCCACAAGGAGGACAGAAGTTAACTACACACATAATAATGTGGGATGTATAAACCTTTAGAACATTTCTCTCTCTTGCTCTCTGAATGTTTGACCTAGATTTATCTTGACCTGAACTCTCCCATTTAAATACAGATTGGATGGGAATTTTGTTACTCTTTGGGGTCACTGTACCTCCCTTTACCATGACATACTTGATATATACCTCATTTTGATAAATTCAGACACCCAGATCCTTTTCTCTCTGCTAAAAGACATCTTTAAATGAAAATAACAATACATCTTATGGAAGCGCTGGCTCCATTATCTGGAAAATCTACATGCATCAAAACTAAATGCTATCCGGTTTATTTAAGAAAAAAACTTTAGTGTGTGAGATTCACTTTCTTGTTTTCCACCATGTTTATACAGGCTGGTGCAGGTTTAGTTCAGGAAAATAAAAATAAAACTATGAACATAACAAATTGTCAGTGCTATAATGACCTCCTTTGGCCTTGATTCACTGCCCACTCACCACAAGCCCCCTTACTTTTACATATCCTCCAACATAATAAGCCTGCCACCACTAATGTTATAAAGTAGTAATTGTGCCTAATTGGTAGGGAGGTGACAGACCATTCTCATAATGTTGTGAAACTGTAAGAAAGGAGGAGTGAGAACGTTCACAGGCCCAGCAGTAATTATCCACTAATTTGGCCTGTTTGTGTGGGGACAGCTCATTATAGCCCTTAAGAAATCTCCAGAATAAAGAGAGAAAGTAGGTAGGAGGTAAGGTTAAATAATTAGTGTTCAGCAGATTTTTTTTTTAATTCGAAGAACAGTATTGGGGGTAGGGGAGGTGATGAGTGTAACACTAAAGAAATGGTGTAATGTCCTCCCTAAATTAGTTTTACATACTTGAGGGAGTATAAGGATAGTATTCAAGATGACTAAATCACTGCAGAAAGAAATGACATGTAATTTTTATTGGACTAATGTAATTAGGGCAATACTCATAATTTTGTACTTTATGATGTTAGTTTTACACACTTCAGATGATTTACCTCATCAGTTTTTTTAGACTGAAAAGGATTCCTCAGTTCTAATAAAATATTTTTCAGGGTATTTTTTTTTATTCCTACTAAATGTTCTACTCTGTGCATTTATTTTAAGGATCAATTCTTCGCATTTTTGAATAAATAACAAATCTTCTCAGTTTTACTATTCTGCAATTATTTTGATGTGTAAAATGGGGACTGATATATGGGTCAATGTCCGACAGGTATGAGGCCAGATTTCAAACAGGGGAAATAGATTATTTTCCATTTGTGAAGTTTTTATATATGGAATTATTAATCTAATTTTTCATTCTCACCAAATGTCTTTGGTTTTAAATTATGACAATAAGAAAAATGTGGCTTTAAAATATTGCATTGTAATATTTTTCAAATCTATTGTCTGTTGATTTGTCATATACTTCCATTCAGAGAAGAAGGCACCTTTGGGTGGACGGAAAGGGGAGATAAACTTTGTGATGGGCACTATGCACCGCCTATTGAAAGTGAATGAGAAATTCTTACAATCTTGCACAATCCCACATCATTTCTGGAAAACAGAGTACTTCCTAAACAGCAAATTGTTCATATATGAAACATTTTTCTGCCAAGAGAAAATTGTAGCATCCTAAGCATTAGCAACAGAAAAAACAACAGATGAAAAAATCATCTTGTCCATCTTCCTTTCAAAGTGTTTCCTCTCTCTGCACCAATGCTTTACTAAGCCTTGTTGTAAACAACTGAAGTGATTGGACTCCGACAATGTCCTGTAGAAATTATCACACTGTGGGATAGACAATACTGTTTGGAATTGCTTCCTGATATTCTGTCTAAAATTCGCTTTGCTCAACTCCTTCACCATCTTTTCTACTTCTCTCTCACAATTCTTTTCCCTCTTTATTGTTTACAGACTTCAATTTCTTATAGACAATTGTATCTTCCCTAAGCAGTCACTAGAATTGGAACAAATGCCAGATTCTAGTACGCTTACTCACTCTCAGTAGCACCTTTCTCCACAATAGTCCCGCAGGCAGGTGTGAAAATCTGGCCCAAATTTTGCACTGCATTGCAAAGGCTTTATTGTAGTCACTATTCATCTGTTTCAGGAATCTGTCCCATCACATCATTTCCAAAATGTTCAATTTTAATTCTTTCATATTTGCATGACTCTGGTAAATTTCAGTATTTACTATACTATGCTCTAGTATAGCTACCTCTATACAGACTCAGGTGCCCAGATTTTTGATCTGGTCAAGCAGCTCTTGGCATAGAAACACAAAAGCAATGGGGGACACAGCTGGCTTTATGCCACCTTTGCAACTCCTAGTCGTGGGATGAATCGCACATGTGCAATGGGTACAGAATTAGACCCAATATTAAGATATTTGCAGAACTCAGACTGACTGATAAAATCAAAATGTTTCTATATTAAATTTTGGCAGCAATAACTGGGGCCTCAAAATATCATAGCTACCTTATTCTGTGAGTAAACGTGATCATTTTTTCTCTCTAATTCCTATTGAAGAACATCTGTATCCTAATGAACTTTTTTATTGAGCTAGATGAGAGGGATAGTTAATTCATCAAGCCAATTCAATTCTTGGCCTCTCTGCTTATAACACTAGTGAGGGTGGCAATTAGTGCCATTTTTGAAGTTTTTTGTGATGTGGGCACCTGTTCACTAGGAACTGAATTGAGACCACTACTTGTTTTGTATAGGCCACAGAACAGCCAACAGATGGTGATCATATTCATTCTCTATGACTAGTATAATGTCCCGTAGCAGAGGGCCTGAAAAGAAATAGAGACCAGACAGGAATATAAAGTTGTTCCCTCTTTATTCCTTTTACTGTTAAAGCATTCCATGGCTGTGCTATATTATAAATACTGTTTGTACAATTTGATCCATTTCTTCCTTTCATCGCCAGATGAATTGGTTTGTGGGAGAACTTAAAATAGATTCTAACTAATATATAGCCAATCTCATTAACATGATCTATCTAATCTCTTTGATCTAATTCATCTAATCTGTTATATGGGCAAATGTTTTATGCATTTTACCTAGTCTCTTGATTTACCTAATCTACTTTTTAATATTTCTAATCTACCATGTAGGTAATTTTTACACACCTATCACCATGGTATTTGAAGTATATAACAAAACTTCTATTTTGAAATTAGCTGTTGTTCTGAGATGGTGATTTAGCATTTTATAGATGTATTAAAGAGAAGAATGCAGTTGTTTTAGGGCAAGATCCTGAATTTATTGCAGTGGGATTACTCACAGTGTGTAAAGCTAAGCATGTACATAAATCTTTAACAATGTAATACGTTTTTCCCCATATATTTAATAAAATCAATGAAACTACTCATATACCATAGAGTTAGGCATAACCATAAGTTTTTGCATGATTGGAGCCTTGGTTAGCTGGATATATTAATAAGGATGAGAGGTTAACAGGAGGAGACAGGATTATCTTCAAATATAAAGTACTAAGAAATATAATTAACTATTGTACCATGGATTTTATATTTAATCATTTCTGGGTGTACCTGAGACATTTCTATACAGTGTGTTTTGATATGCATTTTCGCATAGCCAATACCTTGAGTGCAGCTCCGCAGTAATTCACAGGTAATTTCAGGGATTTTTGCTATGATATATATCAAAATATAAAGCTGAATGGAAGACCACAGAGGAGAAAGGAAAGCACACAGCTGCTCCTAGAGATCTCATCTCACTAACTCTGTTTCATACAGTCATAGATTATAAAATCAGAAGGGAACATTGCAATAATCTAGTCTGACCTCCTCCTGTCTAACATTGGCAATAGGACTTCCTTGAATTAATTCCTGTGTGAACTAGAGCATAGCTTTTAGAAAAAGATAAATCTTGATTTAAATATTGCCAGGAATGAAGAAGCTACCACAGTCTTTGGTAAATTGTTCCAGTGGTTAATTACCTTCCCTGTTAAAAACTTTTGCCTTAATTCTATTCTAAATTTGTCTATCTACAACTTCCAGTCATTGGATCTTATTTACCTTTGTTTTCAAGATTGAAGAGCCCTCTTCTCAAATTTATGTTCCCCTTGCCGGTACTTATAGACAGTGATCAAGTCACTGTCTTAACCTTCTCTTTCTTAAACTAAATAAATTGAGCTCCTTGTTTTTTACTTCAAGCATGTTTTCTAAACTTTTAATCTTTCTTGTGGGTCTTTTTTGAACCCTCTCCAAGTTTTCAACATCCTTCTTGAATTGTGGACACAAACACTGGACACAGTATTCCAGTAGCAGTCAAGCCAGTGCAGAATATGAAGATAATATAACTGTCTTACTGCTACTCAATATTCCCCTCTTTTATGCATCCACAGATCATATTAACCCTTTTGGCCACCATGTTGCATTGAGAACCCATGTTTAGCTGATTGTCCACCATGCCCCCACTCCTGAAGTTTTTTAGAGCCACTCTTCCCAGCCTACATTCTTTGTTCCCCAGATGTACAATCTTACATTTGGCCATATCAAAATATGCATTGTTTGCTTGTGCCCAGCTCATTAAGCTATCCAGATCACTCTGTGTCAGTGACTATCCTCTTAATTATTTACCGTTCTCCAAATCTTTGTCCTCTGCAAACTTCATCAATAGCGATTTTATATTTTTTCCATTTCACAGGTTAAAAAATAAAAATTAAATAGTGATCGGCCGAGAACCAATCCTGAGGGACTCCACTTGCTCAATGATAATTTCTTGTTTACAACTATATTTTTAGATCTAGCTGTTAGCAGTTTTTAATCTCTTTAATATGCGCTAGTTTATTTTGTCTCATTCTATTTTCTTAATTAAAATATCACGTGGAACCAAATCAGATGCCACACAAAAGTCTAAGTTGATTTTGAATCAACACCATTGTGTTTAAAACCCAAACTTTCAATCTCATCAAAAAATTTCAAATTAGTTTGACAAAATCTATTTTCTTTACCTATTTTCTATAAACCCTAAAGTTGATTGACATTAATTATATTACCTTTTAATTCTTTATTAATCAAATCCAGTATTAGCTGTTCCAGTATTTTTCCAGGATCAACACCAGGCTGTTAGTCTTATAGTTACTCAGGTTACACCATTTACCTTTTTAAAATACTGGCAGAGCATTAGCTTTTCCCTAGTTCTCTGGAACTTCCCCAGTTTTTCAAGGTATTAAAAATCCATAATAAAGGGCATGACTGCCCCTCAGCCAGCTCTTCTAAAACTCTTGGATGCAAGTTCTCTAGAGTTGCTGATTTAAAAATGTCTTACTTTAGTAACTGCTGTTTAACATCCTCCTTGTTACTTTTTGGAATGGAATGTATATCACCATTGTATGATATGAATACATGATCTGGCCTTTTCCCAAATACAAAATAAATACTTCTTGAAAATTTCTGCCTTTTCTGCATTATTATCATCAATTCTCTTTCCATCCGGTAACAAACCAATGCCATTGTTAGGTTTCCTTTTGTTTCTGATATACTTTAAAAAAAATTGTGTTGTCCTTAATTTTGCCAGCTATAGATTTCTCTGTGTCCTTTTTTCAATATATTTTGTTTACTTTATGAAATCAGCATCAATTATTCTCCAGGAGTATTTAATACTTAATATTTTAATTTCAAGACCAGTTGGTCACATAAACCACATGATGTTGTTTGGGTTTAACACAGATTAAATGAGCCTAATTCTTATAGGTCTTCATTCAAAGCCTATTGAATGGGAAACTGGAATGTACCACAAAGGCTTTCCATTTACTTCAGTAGGTTTTGGATAAAGCCCACAATCTGGATTTGAAGACACTGGGGGTTCCGGATTTCTAAGAAAGAGTAGGCAGACAAACAGGATTAGCGAATTATAGAAATTTGCAGGCCTATTGTGCGTCAAGTAACCCTTGTCTGAGGTATCATTCCTTGAAAAATTAGGCCACAGATTTATTGACTGGGTGTTCATAATTTAAATTTAATTTTCTCTCATCATATTCACACACAGTGATGCTATATGTGCTTGGTCCTATTTATGGAGAGTGCAGTCAAATCCTTGTATGGCTCATTTAATTACCTCTGTATCCACATTCTGGTAATGGTTTTGAGAACTCTATCCCCTGTTGTTTTAAAAACGCAACACCCTGTTACATAAAAATATATTGCATTGATTAGTCCGTAATTATCTGTCATTACCACCATAGTCACTGGCACAAACTAATTGTCTGTGCATGGGTGATCCTAGCTGTGAAGGGTGAGGTCATATCCTCTTCTGGGTCATTTAATTTCTTCTGTAGTCATGGCAGCACTTCCAGGGCAAATTTAATATTTACCATCCTTGAAAACTCAAGCATTGAAACTTAAATATGCTTTCCCCAAATATTCTTGTGAGTAAAATTCAACCACTCAAAGCTACGCAGAAAGTGAATACAAAAGGGCCCGAAGTATGAATTCATGTTTAAATTCAAGTACCTGTGGGCATAGGTTTGGTGCTATCTTCCTAGCTGTCTTAATATCAAGAGATATATGGAGGTTGAGGTCCACAGCATTGATAAAATAAGTAGTAATGAATCCGATGGAGGAACCAATATGCAAGAGAGAGTCAGACTCCAATGAGAAACTGCTGAACTGGAATTAATTTGCAAACTAGATACCATTAACTTGGGCTTGAATAGAGACTGGGAGTGGCTGGATCATTACACAAATTGAATCTATTTTCCCATGCTAAGTATCCTCACACCTTCTTGTCAACTGTCTGAAATGGGCCATCTTGATTATCACTACAAAAGTTTTTTTTCATCTTAATAAATTAGCCTCTTAGAGTTGGTGTGGCAACTTCCACCTTTTCATGTTCTCTATATGTATATATATATCTTCTTACTATATGTTCCATTCTATGCATCTGATGAAGTGGGCTGTAGCCCACAAAAGCTTATGCTCAGATCCATTTGTTAGTCTCTAAGGTGCCACAAGTACTCCTGTTCTTTTTGTGGATATAGACTAACACCGCTGCTACTTTGAAACTTTCAGGAGCGCAAATTGTGTTTGAACTGATGGAAAATATTTTGTGGCAATCTTATACTTTTGAAATAGTGTGCATTGGAAATTTCATGGAAAATTGGCTTGAAAATAGGGAGGGATAGAGCATAAAAACATACACCGGCAACTCCATACACAGTATATTTATAATATGGGAACTGAGAAGCAATGGATGCATGTACTCTGATTGCAGCTTGAAAAATGACATTAGGATCTTTACTGGGACCTTTGTTCCCAAGATCCCCAGCCTTTGGCTTGACCAATCTGAGATGACAAGGCACTTGCAGCCAGAAAGTGGAAGCAGTGTCCAGAGCTCACCACTGAGTGAAACCAACTGGTGGCATAGGTGACCGTGTCCTGCCACCACTTGGGGGCTACTTTCACTATCAGTCCCAAATTGTTATCTTGATGCGTATCATAGTAGCAGAGTGCCTCACTGAACATAACATGGCCCTGGAAGTTTGGGGGTGGATATTCCTGTATAATCAGGAGTCTGACTGCTTAGGAGACATATGTCCATACTGCCGCACTTCCATGTGTCTATACTACCACAGTTCCAACAGGAGCTGATTTCTTCCAGCTGGTGACGCAGGCATAATTTTCTTTCTGGATCAGAGAGAGAACTCAAAAGGAACCACTCTCTCCTGAAAGTATGTGAGTAGTGTCAGAGGCTGAACTTCAGTTCATGTCAGATGATTGTTCATTCCTAACAGCATAAAGACCAAGGGAAAGATGAGTCCTTCACTTAAGAAAAGGAGAAAACAGTAAAATAACTGTCCACAAAATGATTTGATTATTTTATGGTAAGACCACGATATATAATTGAAGCAAACTATGGCTCCAGCGTAGATTTACCCAAGTTGTAGCGTCTGTTGGGGTGGTATATTTCCCATATAATAGCTGAGTCTGATTAATTCAATAAGTTGTACAAATGGAAATATAACCAGTATGCTTATGGATGGTAAGCCAAAATTCTTCTGTGTTTGGGTAAATTAAAATCTCTCTGCCATGCAGGGATACGAAAGCTACCAGCTGAGAGAGAGCCTGGATAACAAATAAATGGACAATTTGATTTGCTAGTTAGCCTCACAAAAAATATTAATAATGGTGAATAGCAAATCCAAACATTTCAGTTGTAAGATCTCTTGATTTTGTTGTATTAAAGTTAAGAAATAAGTGGTAAAAATGTGGATAACTACAGTCACTACCTTCTTACAAATAACTGAAATAATTTTACCATTTTCCTGTCTTTCTCTTTGTATCCAGCTTTGTGACATATTACCTTATTGTTTACTTTCTATATATATTTTTACCCATCTTATAACCATATCAGTACAGGCTCTGTTCTTGTCATAAGACAAGGAATGCCAGCAGATCAGTTCTTGGATGGGAAAACCTAGGCTTTGCAGGAAGAGGTATTGGTAGCATTCTTCCTTCTGAGTCAATATTAACTCAATTCCTCAGCATGGTGTTAGTACTACTGAAATATAAACCAGTGAGGACCTGACTACTCTGTAAAGATCCTATGGCTCTTTTCTCAAGATAATGGATATCTCCTCCCTCCCTCTTAATTTCCTTGCCAGATTTTATTTTCAGGATTTATTTTGACATTCTGGCTACCTAAAATTCCTCCTCAGATTAAATTGGGAATTTATCTTCAATTCCTCTTGCCTAAAAAAATTTGGCATGTCACTGATACGGAATGACTGCTGCATTCCCCCTTAATAGGCAACAGGTTTAAAAGAAATAAAAGGAAGCATTTCTTCACACAATGCACAGTCAACCTGTGGAACTCTTTGCCAGAGGATGTTGTGAAGGCCAAGACCATAACAGGGTTCAAAAAAGAACTAGATACATTCATGAAGGATATGTCCATCAGTGGCTATTAGCCAGGCTGGGCAGGAATGGTGTCCCTAGCCTCCGTTTGCCAGAAGCTGGGAATGAGCAACAGAGGATGGATCACTTGATGATTACCTGTTCTGTTCATTCCCTCTAGGGCACCTGGCCACTGCTGGAAGACAGGATACTGGGCTAGATGGACCTTTGGTCTGACTCAGTAGGGGCATTCTTTTGTTAAAAGTGACAGCCACAATCTGGCCTCAGATTGGTCACAACATGTAAAACTATAGTTATTATCACTATTCTTCTCTTCTCCATATTTAAATAAGGACACAACTGGATTGATAACTCTTTTATCATACTTTTTAGAGTATGATACCTAATGATACCTAAAAAGTACAGCATAAGAGTGGAGCCATCCACAATTTGACCTTTGCAGGTAACTAACCTCTTTGTTTACAAAAAAGAGAGACATATCATTTGCTGTTTTTAAATGTAGAGAAAGACAATCTCTTCAAGCTAGTGAGCAATGTAAATTCCAGGACAATATACAAAATACAGAGGACAAAATATTTTCAATCACTTCTACATACATTGCACATGTTACAGTTCTATATTGTAAGAGGATATTAAGACCACTCAAAAGCAGGACTAACCCATAGCAACAGCCATAATTAGAACACTGTCAAAATCAAACCTATATTCTCTTTAATGAATAACTCCTGAAGTCTATATATAGAATTTATGTGACCTTTAATTTTAAAAAGGAATATTTCTTAACTGAAACGGTCTAAAACTGTAGTGCCATTTTCCCAATTTCTTAAGACTTCCAGAAAAGGCCATCCATACTCTGTGTTAAAATAACGTTTACTTACTCTGATCAGAATACTCTTATAACTTCAATTTGTATTGCAAGGCTAAACTTCAGTACTGTTTCATACCTCCAATATAGCATTTTTTTAAATTAAAGTGAAAGTTAAGACAGCCTGGCCAGAAGTAAAGCCCTATTGAAGCAGAAATATATGTATAGTAAAACATCCTATTCATTTATTATTCATGTGGAGTAGTAAATTATTCTACTACTAACTTATATTGAATTTATATCCTAAAAGAGCAGTGATGGGAACAATGGAACAGCTACCGGAAGTAATTCCCACTACTTCCTATGGTTATTTCTCCATCCATAGGGCTGATCTAGTTTGGAAAAAAAAAAAATGTTCAGATATCATATTATATCTAAAATCCAATTGTATGTAAAATATTGGCCCAAATTCAGCCATAGCATAACCAAATTAATTCCTGACTGATTTCATTCATCTTATTATGTTAAACAAATGCAGAAGGACTTGCGGCTAAAAAATCAAATAAATTGGAACCCATTTTTACAATTACAGAAAAGTACATTGTAGAAATGAAAAAATTGCAAATTGTGTGGTGGTTCATTCCCCTGGAAGAAAGGTGTGCAAAATACTTATAGGGAATAGTATTGTACAGCGGTTTCCATTGAAAAAATTATAATTTGTCAGCAGTTACCACAAAGGGTTAAAGTGAGGTGAATATTTGTCCAAAATAATTAGAGGCCTCTTAGGTGGATCTGAAGCAGGTCAGTTGCTATAAAAGGGGCATTAAAATATATTTGAAAAAAGTTTCTAAGCCCCATAATGATGTGAATTAAAGAAATCCAATTATCAGACAATGACAAACTCTTTTTGAAGACCACTTTAACCCCTGAATATCTCACTGTGGCATCTGAGATACTGCACTAAGGTGCACTTAAGCAGGCGCATCACTTTAAGCACACGGACAGTCCCATTGAAGTTAGTGAAACTAATCACATACTTGAAGTCACACACAGGCATAAGTATTTTGATGAATCAGGACCTTATTTCCTATGCTAAGGATAAGAAAATATGGCCTCATTCAAATATCAATGAACTTAAGGGCATCTCTCCATTGACTTCTCCAAGAGCTTTGGATTGGGCCAAGTTGCAATATGTTAGACACCACATTGTGGATAGAAGTTTATCTACTATTATCTATCTATCTGACTATTAGTGGCAAAAAGTAATTTTTGTGGTACAGAATTCAGGAAGGTTCAATGAAAATGATGGCCTTGCTTTGTTTCTGCTGAAGACACATTAGTACAGCCGCAAAATGAAGGGCTAAATAACAAGGAAAAGGGCACATATCGGTCATTGCTAATACTTATTTTTTATTTTTGGATGTTTTAATTTGCCTGAAGTTGTTTGAAAAATCCCATATATAATACGTATTTTTGGATCAAAGACTAATATTGTGATGCACTCTGTGGTGGTTTTGGACAAATGTATAGACACTACAGTGATAGCATAAAATTCATTTTGAAGTGTGATCCAATAAAAATTTGAACCCAGTGACTAGAAAGGAAAGGCTAATGTATTAATCCACTCTGACACCTAACTCAGTTATTCTCACTCTTCCAAATCTTCTTTTAACACCAGAATCTTTGGTAAAAATTGTTCAAGATCTGTCAATGCTACTTCCCACCTGGCTGACACTTCTGATGTCATTTGACCTCACCTTCCACTTTTCATTTCATAAAACCACTTGCTGGTACTGTGCCTTGTCATGATCCTGCTCACTTGTCTAGAGAATTCTGATTGGCTGCCCTATAGTGACAACTATACAGAATGGAAACAATCATGGACGTATAGTAATGACAGTCTGCTATTATTGTTACAAAACTTTCCAAAAGCTTTCTAAATTCCATTGGAACACTTTTACTTAGAATCCTTTTAAATTTGGCTGTTTCAGGCTTTCAGGTGTACAGCTTGAAGGCGGGGGAAGCCAGCCATATTTGTCTTTGTTTGATCACAGTGTGTCGTGGTGCGGGGGGAGATATCTGAAGAGATAATTACATCCTTATTGATTCCTTAAATATAAATAAAGCTCTAGATTTTCACAGTTGCAAGACATCTGTCTTGTAAACTTGCAAAAGCTATGTTTTTTTTTAATCCCTGGAGATTTGCATTGTGGCTCCTTCACGGGGACATGCAAGCTAGATCATTTCAAGCAGAACTACAGGATTTCTCAAAGTTCAGGTACTTTACTCGATTACATGACAGTAGTTTAGGAACTCTCTTTGTGGTAGGCATTGCTTCGCAGACCTGACAGAATGGATAGAGAATGGCCCTTGTGCCTGATCCATAACAGTCATTGCCTGTTACACACATTTCAAGATTCATTCGGGCTATGAAGATAATCGAGGCAGCCGACAGTTACCCTGCAGCTGCATGGATTTATGATGGCACTGTCAAGAAAATGAGCCAAAATGACACAGTAGCTGGCTTGAGCTGCAAATAATGTGATAGGCTGTACAGTGGTAGTGTAGCAGCTGCTGTCATTGCAGGTAATAGGCTATAAAGAAGGCTGATAGCAATACCTGTCATTTCTTAATGGCTGACTTCACTGAAGAGCTTTTGTGGCCTTTAACATGGAGATAATAGAAGATACAACAAATTTTACAGCTTTCACATTGCATTCATAATTTATCTTGAGAGTACTACCCCAACAAGGACAACAGTTGTCAGACTGAGAAAGTGCAGAACTGCCTTTGAATTGTGAGAGATTGTCTATTATTATCAAGAATGGAATTCAAGCACAGAAGATGTTCCTGTGTTGTTGGGCTTTGATTTCTATACCAAACATCGTTAGTTTGATGCAAATCTATTGCAGGGTGTATTTTGGAGAGGACTTGTGTAGTGATTTGCTTTTTTGTGCAGGGGGGAAAAAAAGACAGAAAAACAAATATTATGTACCATTTTGCAAATTAATATTGAGTATGAACTTGTGCTGAGTAAGATATAAATACAGGAAAGATAGCTTTCCTTGCTTTTGAATCTCTATTACAGCAGCTGGGAATAGTGACACATTGGTACAACGTGTAGTAGGCCCATTTCTGAAATGAAAATGGGATGCATCAATTGAATGCTTAAGCTAGATTGTAAATTTGGTCAAATGTGGGACTGATAAGTAAAGTTAATGGGATGTATTTAAATAAGGCTAAAATATGCCAGCATGATTGAACAATATCCAGTCGCTAATCAGACAGTCTGATGAATATTGTCTTTAGCTTTGTATCACTTGGAAAGAACTTCAACTTCCTTCCCATTATTTAGAAGGAGATTCTCCTGCACCTGCTATGACGACTTCCAAGGGATTTCATCGATGTCTTCTAAATATTAATACCTTGCACAAGTTTATATCTGACTTTTAGATTATTTGTTTTGTTTTAGATTATTGGCTGTAGTGGTTCCTCTTAAAGGAAATTTGGTTGATTTAGGGCATGATCCTTGATGGTGCTGAGCCCTTCTAAGGTGGGTGAGTGCCCTCAACTTCCACAGAGTATAACTAGATGTTGAGGACAGTTAGGACCGCTCAAATGTTCAGGGCCAAATTCTGCAAGGTGCTTACCGAGGACACTTAGGATATTCTCATCTCCCCCACCTAATACTTGTTACCACAGGTTTAGAATCACTAGTGAGCAGCAGACTATTGTATTAGTGTTATAGTACAGGAGGTTATATCCAGGGGTTAAATTCAGCCAGAGCTGTCCGGAGCTCCGGTAAATATTTTCAAACCTGTGGAAGCCCCGGCACCTCTCATGGGGCAGAAGCCCTGAACCCTGGAACCTACTGCGAGCTGAAGCCCTGAGCCCACACAGGGATGAAACCCCGAGCCGCGGTGCCTCTTGTGGGGCTGAAACCCCGAGCCCCAGGGCTCCAGGAAATACTCTTTGAGAGTTTTCAGAGTAACAGCCGTGTTAGTCTGTATTCGCAAAAAGAAAAGGAGTACTTGTGGCACCTTAGAGACTAACCAATTTATTTGAGCATGAGCTTTCGTGAGCTACAGCTCACTTGTACTTCTTTGAGAGTTCAAGCCCTGATTATATCAAATTCCTTTGCATCATTTTGCGTAGAAGTTTTGCCCTGGACTTCAGGATCAGACCCAAATACAGAATAGTGCTGCCTGAAGAGTTACAGATATGAATGTGAGGAAACACTAAAAGACATATGAAATCTTTTTGTGTAAGAAAACATAATGGGTTTTTTTAAAAGAGCTATTGAAAGTGTGGGCTTGGAGTAGTGTCTCCTATGAAGTTATACAGTTAGGGAGATTCTACATTCAGGGGATAGTTTCTGTACATTTTAGAAAATTAGAAAAGGGGCTTGCTTTCAATACTGCATGTAGTGGAAAAGTTTCATTTGGGCTAGAGTCCGACCTATGGAAACAAGACACATTATTTCCATATCTATCATATCCTGAGATGTTAGAGTTATTGCTGAAAGAGGTTAACAAAATAGTTTCTGAATTCAACAGTTTGGATCAGTGACTGAGTAACATTTCCATGTTCTAATGCATAAAAATATAAAAATAATTTAATAAAATATATTTTTAATAAAATTAGTTTAATAATAATTTTAAGTATTTTAACAGGGCAACGCCATGGGGAAATATCTACTGAATCAAAAATATTATCTTCCTTTGAATAAATACTTCTTCATGAAATATAGAGATGCATAATGAAATAATGTATGTATAATAAAAAACATTGGACATGCATGGGGAAAACTTTGACCTGCATAGAGCCATCGTAGTGGCTCTTAATCCACTTCCTTTTGGCCTCTTGTGTTGGGGTCCAGATGCAGCTGGTGTTCCAGTTTGTCATACAGAGAACAAGTATTTGCAGTTCAAAATAAATCCATAAAATCTTTCTGCTTCTCAGTAACAAACAGTTAATTCTCTCAGAGTCCTGAGGAACTTTTCTTCACATTGAGAAAGGTAACTTAGCTTGTGCCAGAAAGGTTTGGCTAGCAGTGCTTTGATCAGTTTGCACCATTTAATAATCCGAACACTTTTGCTCCATCAGTTCACAGACAAGTTTATCAGCTGGACTGTGATTTCCAGCTAGGCAGCCAGATGAGACTCCCTTGCTCTTGCCGAGTTTGGTGCTAAGAATTTTGCTGCACTAATTGAACATTTTAATTGATAACCAAAACCACTTGTGCACAATTTTAAAAAAAGTTACATATTTTAAGATGCACATGCACAGCCGTGAAATTCAAGAAAAAGCTGTATGATTTTCACTTGCAAATTTATGGATTCATGAAGTAACATCATTGTTGTTAGGGGATGATATGATCTACTGGGTCTTTCCTATTCACTTTGCCTTTTCATACCTTTCCACTATTCCTAGATAAAAGCTGAATTTTTATCTCTGGTATATTTACCTCTAGCAAAACTTTAACTTCTAATACTAAAATGACAAAGCAAAAGATCACATTTCTTTGAGAAATTATTTCTATTCATTTTTTGATACAATCCTGTGGGACAATAGCAACATGCTTTAAATATAGTAATTCATATTTTGGTTTTGATAAGATGACAGGAAAACCTCTTTTCTTCCAAGAATTATCCTCTCTATCATGTTAAAAGTTATAGGGACTGAAAATTAGGCTGGCTTATTTTAAAGTTGTCCATGAAAATGGTGCCACTATGATATTTTCTTGTGGTAGCTTTTCTATTCAATTTGGAGGTTTCATACAATATGACCAGAAAATCATTATCTTACTCCAAAAAAATCCTATTTCAGTGCCAATTATTGCTCTATAAGAGACAAGGTGGGTGAGGTAATATATTTTATTCGACCAACTTCTGTTGGTGAGAGAGACAAGCTTTCAAGTTCACACAACACTCTTCTTCAGGTCTGGGAAAGTCTCTCTAATATCTAATCTTCCGTGAAACTGTGCCAATTTCAGGATCTGGACAGCAGTTAAATCTCCTTGTAAAGACTATAGTTAGGTGAATACAGAGAGGCCACGTAAATACCAATTACCAATAGATCCACAGAGTAAAGGAAACAATGCTGTGAAAAGCAAGTACAGTGGTATTCAGCAATGGCCTGAGTAGTGCTCCCCAGTAGAGATGGTTGGGAATCTTTCAACAACACATTTTTGACAAGATGGTGGGGTAAATTTATTAAACTGAATTTTATTGCAATTTTGACAAATTTCTTGACATGGAAAAGATTTGAAAAAGTTTCAAAATTGTCAAAACATCCAATTTTGACATTAAACAGGAATAAAAAATGGTTGAAATTGAAATGAAACATTTTGATTGACCTGAAGCATTTTTTTTTTCCTGATTTGGTAAAAGCAAAAATAGCGAAGTCTCAAAATTTCTCATGGAATGGGAAAACCATTTCATACCCAGATCTATTCCCAGTCCTACTACTATAGGGACTATTGTCACGCAAGGTATAATTTGCTTGTAATGTTTATATACTAGTGGCAAAGGTATAATACAATTTCAAATGATTAGGAAAGCAGTATCAGTGTGCATTTGTATCTTAGCTATTACACTGCTCAAGCTGTGATTTTCACTCTCTCAGACTCTGCTAAACTTCAGAAGTATTTGCTTCTATAGTAAGAGGAAGGATTGTCCTGTGACTAGGGTGCTAGCCTGGGGCTTCCTCAGACTTCCTGTGTGAGCTTGGGCAAGTCATCTGGGGATTGTCTACACAAACACTGGGGGTATGGCCACACTGCAAAACCAATCCCTGTGGCAGCAAGCCTGAAAGCCCGGGTCAACTGACTTGTGCATGCGGGGTTCACACGACCGTAGATGTTCCCACTGGGCTGGAGTCTGTGGGACCCTCCCCGCTCTCTGAGTTTCAAAACCCGGGCTCCAGGGCAAGCAGAAATGCCTATGCTTCTATTTTTAGCCCCATAGCATGAGCCACACAAGCTCGAGTAAATTGACTGGGCTCTGAGACTCACTGCTGCTGGGTGGTTTTTTTCTTTGCTGTAGATGAATTCATTCGCAGTAAGTTGAGGTGTGAATATACCACTCACTAGCCTAGCATGCATTAACTGTCCATGTGGACCCTGCTGTTGTCCATTACTCCTGAGGAATTCTGCACCACTGTGCATGCACAGAATTCATGTCTGGCATAGAATTATTTTTCTGTGCAGAAAATACATTCTGCCTGAGAAATGCTGTAATTCCACCTTTTGCCCACCGGGACAGACCGCAGCAGCTGACAGGCAGTAGCAGCCAGCAGCAGGCTGTGTTCAGCACAGCACCGTGTCCACAAGGCCAGGTTAGGAGGCACAGGATATGCATGGGACAGATAGAATTGGGCACACGTGGCTGCTGGGGGGCACAGACTGGGGTTCAGAAGGGCTAGTGGGGAGACAGACTGGGGCAGGGCCTCAGGAGCTAGTGGGATGACAGCATTGAGCCAGGGGTTGAATGGGAGGGGGCTGCAGGGCCACATGGGGATGGGGAGGGTAGGGCTCTGCAGGGCCACATGGGGACAGGGTGAGAGGAGTGCAGGAACAAATGGGGATGGGGGCAGATGTGCCTGACTGAATGGGAGAGACTAGGGGTCAGTCAGGATCAACATGGGGGAGGCTCCCCAGCTCCCTAACAATTCCTCCCCCACCAAAAAAATACTTCTCCCATCCACACCCAACAACCCTCTGGGTTCATTTCCAGGCTTCTTCCCTCTCCCTCAGTTCCTCCATTGTCTTGGACACCCCGAAGCCTTTGCACTGCTTCTGGGGGGTGTGGGAAATACATTTCTGTTTTGTAGTTTAAATGAATTGCTCAAATGTCTGTATTAATTTGCCTAGGAAAGAATTTATTTGTCAAAGAAACATTTCCTGGTTTTTTTAAGGGGGTGGGGTCTGTATTATTACAGACATACTTGCTGACAGTATTTTGAAATAAATTATCAAAATAATTGAAACTGGCTTGATTATATTATGTTATTCTGAAAAATAAAATATGCAGATTTTTTCAGAATTTTAATTTATTGTGCAGAGAATTTTTAATGTTTTGGTGCTGAGCTAGTGCACTAAAAATAGCAGTGAAGATGTTGTGGCTCTGGTGGAGACTTTTGCTAGCCATCCAAGCTCAGACCTAGGACCTCAGGTGGGCTTGACAGCTAGAGCCACAGTATCCACACTGGTAGTTTTAGCGTGCCCTGCTAGCATGAGTCCGCCTACCTGAGCTGGGAGTCTTGTCCCAAGCTGCAGGGGTAAAATTGACTTCAATGGGCCCCTTGATGTTGTCCTTCAGTGCAGTGCAGCTTAATAATTAAACTATAACTCTTCCTCTGCCATGACTCATGCATGTCAAGGGCCACAGTTAATTTAGATATTCTTGTTGTTCTCCATGGGCAGTTATATAGCATACAAGGTACACTACATTAAAAGGTTACTGCAGCTTCTGCCTGATATAAATGTATGTTGTAATGCACTGAATAGGCTAATTAGGAATTAAACATTCCTTTCCAATCATTTTAAACTCAAATTATGCTGACAACTGATTTTTTTTAGCTCTTCTACTAATAGTTGTGTTAGACATTGAAGAGCTATGCTCCAAGTCTTGACACATTGTTCTGACTTATGCTCAATAGCAAAGCATGGCTCTAGGGAATAGTTCTGAGCCAAAGTACCTGCTTGTGACAGGTGAACTCCAGTTCTCAAGGTTTTTAACTATAAGACCAGTATTTTTCCCAGACTTTTCTAACCCTTTCCTCTCCCCCTTCACTGTTTAAAAATCTACAGACTTCCTAGGATTTTAGTACAGTAATAGCAAAGGTATGACAACCTTACATCCAGCACATTTTTCTACACATTGCTAATGTGAATTAATTGGCAAAATTATCAAAAGAATTTTGTGCAGTGGCACTAATTGAGGTGCAAGTGAATAGCAAGAGGTGAAATGAGTAAATAAAAGCAGATTTTGTGGCCATCTCTAGTAATCCTATTACTAGTATTTCATGTGAAAGCTAAAAGCACTAACCGAGGGGAAATGATTTTCAGTGTCAGTGAAGTTAAACCATGTCAGCAGCATTTCCTTCTGTGAAAATCATCTCACATGCAAGAAAGGATGGATTGAATTCATATCTGAAACAAGACAAGATTTTCCATCTGACCTCATTATGTGTTCCTCTGGAGTGCATCCTTGGTTGTCTGCCTGAACTAAAATGCATGCGGAGAAAAGCAAATACAAAGCAGCTCTGCACCGTTGTTACCGAATCATCTTAATAAGATGGAGGTATTTATTGTTTTGCCACAGTCATATCTTAATTCTAAAAGTCATTAATGTACACTGCATCCCTTTGTTAAAGCAATCTTTGTAAGTGAAGGCGTGAACTAATGAGGGATGTTATGCATTCCAGCACGGTTGGCAGCAAAGATGAAGTAGCATTACAGTATATCAGAGAGATTTATACTGAGAATTCTTAATAGAAAGATTTTTGGAAACTTGGTCGTCATCTCCTTATTAATAATTAAAATTACAAATTATCATTGTTATAATACAGGCAGTTTTGCTTTCTGTCAGCATCCATAGTATATTCAAAGATATATTTGGGATTCACAGAATTTTTCATCACTCTTGAATATTTACCCTTTGTACTTATACTCTTCAGAGGTCGAAAACCATAGTAAATACTGTTTGCAGTAGAAGGAAGAATTTTCCAAAGCTTCATCAGATTATAACTTTGGAAAATGGTGATGTCATCAAATTGAAAAATCATCTTTTAATGTGGCACAAAATAACACTTTCTACACTCTCTGTTTTGTTCTTTCAATGTTCTATAATTTTTCCTTCCCAGAACATAAACAAGATGAAAAAAATAATGCAAATACAAACTGTGTTGGGGCATGTGTGTATATATTCATATATAAACAAACATAGATATAAACTCACAAACTATGTAATTTCAGTTGCCATGGGAGGGCTGGACCATTGCAATTAACAATTAAATCAGATTAGGAAGGAGTTATCAACAATCACGTTATTATATGTGTGGTTTAATATTATTATTTTGCTAATTGTTTAATTAATATGACTATATACGTAATTAAAAGTGCCTATATCACTTAGGAGCCTAATGGCTTTTCTACACAACAGGTTGTACTGTTTTAAGCACTGTAGTATGAACACAGTTTTACCAATATAAATGTGCTTATACTGGTATAGTTTATTCTTATAGAGGAAGGGAAGTAAGCTATACAGTATAAGACTCCTTTGTACATGTAAAATTATGTCCACACAATGGATTTTACTGGTATAACTATTTCAAAACAAAATACCCACCACTAACAACATTAATCTCTAACCAAAATAGTTATACTGGTATAAAAACTGTGTCAGGTCTAAGTCCATTGCACTTAAAATTTAGTTGAGACAGCTACAGCACTCACTGGTGTGAAAAATCCACATTTCTCAGCATCTTAGCTATGCTGATCTAATACCTAGTGTAGATGCAGCTATATCACTTCTGTTGACCTAGCTACTGTCACTCGGGGAAGTGGAGTTCCTACAGCAGTGGAAAAATGCCTTCCATCACTATAGGCTGTGTCTAAAGTACAGGGATATACTGGTGTAGCTACGGCAGTGTAGCTATGTCGCTATAGTCCCCATGGTGAACACATGGCCTTAGGACTTTCAGTGAACTATAGGTTCGTATGTAGCCAAGTTACTTCTGAAATGATTTAAGCACTTCTGAAAATTATATCCATAGTCATAATAGTTAAATAATTAGCAAAACCGTATACTGTGGAAAACTAAATTATAGTATGCTGATAAATTAATAATTAATAACAAAGGGAAGGCAAGAGGACAATTTTAACTTTAGAAAAATCTCCACCCAGTCAGACAACGCTACTTTCCCAGGAACAATGGATAGGCTCATCTAAAAACAACTGACTTGGTGGTCAGAGGAGTGTGTGAAATGCTATGCTTAAGGCTGGGAAATGGGGAAAGTCGTCTTGAGGTGGAAGTGGTCTAGCTTAGAGAATTAGCTCTGCTTTGGAGAAAAAAGGATCCTAATTAGTCTACGGCTACACTAGAGAATTTCCAGGAGCAGAGCTGCAGCAATGCAGCGGCACTGCTGTAAATTCTCAGTGTAGCTGCTCTAATCCAATGGGAGAGAGCTTTCCGGTCGGCTTAACTCCACCAGCCCCAAGAGCGGCAGAAGCTTTCCTGCAGACATAATGCTCTCTGCACTGGCGCCTAGGTTAGTGTAACTTACCTCGTTCAAGGGGGCGTGGCTTTTATATGCCCCTAAGTGACATAAGTTATACCACAGTAAGTGCTCGTGTGGTAATAAAGTGTAACACTTGAAGACTAAAAAAGAACAACCCCCCAGTTGCATGTGGCTGGGGTCTGTCTCTGTCTAGGTATCTCTTTTTCTCTGGACATAGCATGAGGCTGGAACTCTCACAGAGCAGTCAGAGCCAGGACTTCCACTTTGGATATGTAAGACTTGATTTCTTTTTTGCAGCTAGGCTAAGAGTGCCTTATGTCGTTTAATTTATGAGAAATTTAAATTTATCCATGTGAAGCAAACCATTTATTTTGTGTGAAATCCATTTTCTCCCTATTTTTAATAAATTTTGTTTTAAGCAGTACTTTTGTTGTTGGTGTTTCAAAGAGTTTGTTCCCAATGAGGAAACAACCCTGCAACCTTAAAGAAGAGGTACTCAAGGGTAAATATTTTACATTACCTAAACTACCCAATCAAACGAGCAGAATTGTCCTCTACCAGTCCTCTACCAGTGTGTTGGTGTTTTTTGCAGGAGACCTAAGGAGACCCCAACAGAACTAAGGAGGAGACTAAGAGGTGGTTAAGTCACACATACATACTTATATAGTTATTTTAAATAAATGATTAATTAAATGATTAATAAATAACTGGTTTTAAATACTGAATACATGTATTTTATGTTTTCTATAACACCAAACAAGAATCTGCTTGTTTTTGGTGCCGTGGGCAAGTTATGAACACAATTTCCAGATTAAGGGGTTGGTATCTACAAACAGGGAGGTCTGCAAATAGAGTGGGTGTCTTGAATCTGCAGGCTAATTCAGAGCTATTATTTAGAGATGAACCTAAACTTGATCAAATACCAAACCTCGGGAAAGTTCAATTCCAGTTATGAATTTGGCCGCTGGCTCTTATATCTAGAATGAACCAAAACCCTCTGTCCAACTCTGTCCCTACCTGAAGTTTTGGGAAACTTGGATATGGACTTCTACTTGTGAGTTCCATCTTAAAGCTGGCACCGCCTCTCCTCACCCAAAAAATATTTGTTAGTTAACATGTCTGACAAAACTAATGCAGATGACATTTACAAACAACAGAGTAAGAACTACTGTGAAAGTGTGATGTCTTCTTACACAGCTATGACATCACACTTCGATGCAAATAACTTAATTGAATGTGATCATGCACACCAAAGCATTGTATATTCTGCGAAGTTTTGAATACAATGTTTTGTGCCAAATAATCAGTGGTATAAAATAGTCTAATTAGCTCAGAATTTTAGCAGTGCCTAGGGTCATTGCTATACCTAATGGACTACCATCATTCTAAAAGCTGCTTCCCCCCCAAAAAAAATTTATAACCTAAATTTGAAAACTGCCCTTGGGCAAAAACATGATAAAAAAAAGTTTTCATGTCAAAACCAATTTTATTGTGGTTTTCTTTTTTTGTATATGTGTGCACATCATTGTGCTTATGTCTTTGAACAGTCTGCAGTCGCATATCTAGTGTGTGTGCTTTAATCCCTTCAGAAGTAGGATAGATTGAGAACAGAGTAGCGAACCTACATTTGAAATTTTCTTGCTTTTGTCTGTTTAAGCCAGATCCTTAACTTCATTATAGCACAGTGTTTTGTACTTACAGATATATCAGCTGTTGAGTCAAAACCCTTTTTTATTTCTATTAGTACTGAGCAGGTTAAATTAGATGCATAGGAGCTGTATTACTACTTCCCTTGAGCTAGTGCAGTACAGCAAAACAATAGTGTGCAGGGAGTGAATGCTTATCAGGAGAAAGTTTACTTTCAGTGTTAAGAAATAATTTAGCCGAATTGGTGCAGTGAAAGTAGTAAACACAATCCCCCTCACTGTTGTTTGTCAGGGTGTATTATATCACCCTGGATTGCTTTGTCAATAATCTGCCTGGCCTGCAAGCTAAAAATCTAAGATTGCCAGGATGACTGACAGGCTGGAGATAGCTGATAATTCTAAGGAATTGGAGGTGTAAAATCTTTAAGGACCGTGTCTACAGTATAAATGCCAGGGTATCTCCACATCACTCTGTACTTACAAAGGCAACAGCATTGTTAATGGCAGCCTGTCTGTCCATCAAGTTTGCTACAGGAGGATTTATCCCTCTTTCACTCCTTATCTTCCGTTGCTGTGTTTATTTCTAAACCAGCTGCAGATTAAATTGCCTCTTGTCTTCACTCTTACACTGAGTACAATGATTGTTCTCTAAAGCCTTAAACCATGGTGTTTTTCAAGAAATCCTATTTTCAGAACACTAACTTCTAATTTTGTTTGTATCTGAATATGTGTATCTCCTTTCATTTCCGGAACTCTATGTGTAGTGTCTTCTGTTTACTTGACTAATTTTAAAGCTCGTATATCTTACTTGTGATACCAAGGCTCTTGGAGTACAAAAGGGAAGACATATTAGAACTAATTTAGCTGACAAATATGGGACCATATTAATGTGCAATTGTAGTCTAAAAAGTGACTGTGAAATGATAATATGGAATTTCATGTTTGTTTTTCTCTCGGTGATTTCTATATCAAATATGTTCAGTTTGCAAATAAAACAAATGTGTTTTCTATCTGTCAGTCTTGCAAATGAATGTGAAAGTCAAGCTGTGTTCTTTCTTGCTTACATGCCATCATCAGTATAGGAGATTCTGGACTTTGTTGGTTATTCTATTGATGATGCACAGTGCAGATTTTGGTGCACTTTTTTTCAGAACTGTGTTGGCTCCACAACAGAAAGGGGAATAAAAAGTACTAAACATTTATTGTGTCATAGGTATAACTCTATTCAGGGAGCAGATCTTTTGTGTAAATTGTTGATATTTTACCAAATCACTTTTCTAACACCCACCAGATTCAGTTATGGGCAAACTAGTTTGGATTAAATTAAAATTTCTCTAAGCATTTGTTCCAAACCTTACATGAAATTTAGTAGGAAAAAGTTTGGTTACATTTTCTTGGTTCTGACCAATTGTCTGTTGTCAAGAAGTTTAGCTAAAGCTTGGACACTCATCTTAACCTTTTTTTGAAGAGTAATTGACATCTATTTTTAATAAACAGGGAAGCAGTCTACATGGAAATCCAAGCATTGTGTAAATATCTTGGTCTTTTGTACTTGATTCATATGTTGGCACCTAGATTTTGCTTGATTTATTAGAAAAATGATTGAAAAAATTGAATAACATATAAAAAACAAAACCAGGAGAGCAGTCTTGACACTTCAGGTACATTTTAAAGTGATATATTAAATTATTATACAACATTTTCATATACATCTTGGGCTACTATGTTAAATAATCATGAGCTATGTCTATGCACTGCAAGAAAATACTCTATTAACCCTCACCTGCCGTGGACACCTGCAGCAGTTTCAAGTAGTTAAATCCCATATTTATGTATGGATTTCCACAAAGAGAACAAAATAGTTACTTTATAGTTACTGAATGATAAGACCAGACATCTGTTACACAAGACACACATTTAGAAGTGGGCCTTTTTTTATTGAGTTATGAGACTAAAATTTCTTCCTGAGAAAATGGCATTACATTCATTATATAAAGAACAAGACAATCATGTCTTTTATGCTAGTGACAGTAGTAATGGGACCACAAAGTTCCTAGCAATAGTGAATGAAAACACATTAATCTTTCTGACTCTCAAACATATTTCAAAGATTGCACTTAATCTTGGAGATGTGTAGCACATGTCTAACTGGAATGAAGACCAGCACTGTATGAAGACCAACACTCTAGTAGGGAATACTCTTTTGTGGTTTTGCACCATCTTTGATAATGCAATTTCTGGAAATTTTATCAAGTGTGGTATTTCCAGTGGTGTTATATCCAGTGATCCACATAATCAAATACCACTGATAGAATAAAGTCTTTGAATCAAACACTGAGCAAAGTTTATTGCATTAAATTTGTTATCCTTACCAATATACAGTAGATGTTGGTGAGCCAGAATTTAGGAAAATATTTGCAGATAGCAAGGGAGGTTGGATTTCCTCTACATTTATTCAGTGACTTGTGTTTAGCAGTGGCTCAATTGTAGCTGCATGGGAGTGCATCCCATGGTCTTCTAGGAATCAGAGACTGGAAGAAAATACTACAGTTTTCTGATCAAACCATTTCCCTCCCTTATTGCCATGACACATTCTTCTGATGCTTTATCATTGTTGTAGAGTAATATATTAGTACAAGAAAGGCCTTTGTAAAACTAGACTACCCCAAAACATTTAGCATCTCTAGATTTAGATCCATAAGTACCCAGTGACTTGTGTTTATCAGTGGCTAGAGTTAGAGGGAAAAAGTAAAATTTCTATTAAAATCTAGTTTGATTAACGTTGATGGCTCAAAATGAACTAGCTTGTGATTTGTTTTCAGCCTGTTTCCTTACCCAGAGCAATTTTTAATTGTTGTAGGATCAACATTTGTCCTCCTGTTGAATGAGCAGAGTTATGCCAGCAGAGCTATATTTCTAGAGAGTCAACCTTGATATCACCTAACTATCTTCAGCAGTATTATTTGCCTGTATATCCTTATTATAACCCTTCTTCATTATTTTCTATACCTGGCTATTGCAGCGACCCTTCACCTCTTTCTCTGCAGAGGTTGCTGCATTGTATTGCATCTGATACTGTTTTCTTCAAAAGCTGTTTGTTATCTCTGCTGTGTGCCAGGACCTCCTCTTGATGCCGTGCCAATGCATCTAAGTCATATTCTCAAATTGAAACCCATCTCCCCTTCACATCACATTACATCTCCTGTCACTTGTCTCAGCTCGTGATATGCCACTTTCAAGGCACTGCATAAACTACACATGAGAAACATAGACTGAAATGTAATATGAGCCCAAGATGCAAAGTTTGGTCCTGGATCAGAACTTCACCATCCTATGGGAGTGTTTGGATCCAGAGCTCAGATCTGGATTCTAGGCCCTATCTGTTGAAAATAATGCAATTTATTTTTTACCTTACAACAAAGAACACAGTTTTACATTATCCTATATAATGTAAGATAGATATAAGCTGTGTTATCAAAGTGTAATCTTTTATTCTGGATAGGGAATATACAAAGTGTAGTATTTATAAGTTGCATTTCATCTAACTTTTGATAGCTGACAGTACAGCCTGTGGACCAGATTGCCCCTTCTCATGGATTCACCTGCTTGAGGGGAAATATTTGCAAAGATCCTCTGGCCAAGATCATCCCATTGGCATCAGTGATTTACCACCCAATGGGAAAGTTTGGAAAGCTGCTGGCAACTCCCCAGGTTTCCAGCACTGGCTTCAGCTGCCTTGGGATGCTTGGGGTGGAGAGCTCCATGTGAAAAGATATTGCAGCTCTAGACTATTATCGTTTCTGATGAATTTCTACAGGGCTGCGGAGGGGAGGATGTGCATTTCATCCTATTCCGGTCTTACCTAGTTCCCCTCCAGATCACTTGGTCTCTGCAATCACCCTGGACGCTGTTGAAGGCCTCCACAGGGTCCGAGGGAGGGGAGTTGATGCCTCAGAAGCAAGATATGCATAGAGTATTTTCGGCATGAATGGATCTGTGGGGAACAATTTTGACCTATGTTTTCACTTAAGTCAAATTTAATAGATTACATTGTTCAAGAAAAACTGCAAAAAAGGCAACTTTGTGCTTCATAGAGAGAAAGATGATGGTCATTTAGATAAAATTTCTATAGAACTGTTTTATGTGAAATAAATTTGACCAGCTGAGTAAGTCTTTTGTGAGGCATTTGACTCTAAGAGACAGCAACCAACATCAGTCTAAGGAAGGGTAGCTGCAGATGAGGACATTTATATGTAGCTGAGATCCAGATACAAGATGGATTTGAAGTGACACTTCTTTGAGCAAGCAAGCTATTAACAAGATTGTTCTTTGTCGAGGACATTCAATAACCAGATTGTCTATAACAAGATTATCTTGTGTGAGAGATAAAGTCTACATTTGTGCCATGATGAAGCAGTCTGGAATGGTAATAAACTATAGAGGCAAGATTGTGAACAAGTTGGTGTGGGAGGTTAAACAGAAGTGGATTCTTGCCCACTTATAAGAGAGTGCCTTTTTTTTTTTTGGTTTCCTGCAGTATTTATTACTCAGGCTTGTCTAAAATTAATCTTATGGACTCAGTTGGTGTCTCCTTCTGTCTCTCATTCTTTGTGTGTGTGTTCCGGGTGTATATAGGCATACATGAAATATATGTACCTTGTCAAGATTATATGAACCTGTGTTGCCCATTCTCTAATGAACTGGGACTTGCTTCTAGGCTGTAGTCTACATCAGGAAAGGTTTGCTGGTACAACTATCCATGAATATATGTCCTGGCAAACCTTTCTAGTATAGGCACAGTTTACACTGGCAATAATGTGTTTTGCCAGTTCTTCAAAGAAAATAAGCTGTACAGCAAAAGCATTTGATTGTGCTCGGGCTTTTGCTAGTATAAATGCATTGTAAAAAAATCATACCCTTAACAGAGATTATTATACTGGCAAAAGTTTCTAGTGTAGAGCTGGACAGTCTGTGTGTGTGTGTGTATAGTGGGGAAACGGGCAAGCTGAAGTTAGAAAAGATTGTGCATTCCTTTACTTCTATAAGAATGCAAGATTTATTGTATCACAACAGTGGCCAGTACTTGTTGCTTTTAAAGGAAGGTATAATCTCCAGTATTACACCTAATTATGAGTACCTATTTAGCTCTTTTGACCTTCAAAACACTTTAAAAGCATTAGCTAATTAATCCTCAGACATGCCCAGAAAGGCAGGTTGGTAAGTGAATATTATTTCTTCAATGTAATAAATAGGTGAACAAAGATAGAGAGGCTTCCAGGGACTTGTCCAAGTCCCAGAGGGAGTCAGAATTAGAACCAGAATTAGGAGTTGGGAGTTCCTGGCACCCAATTTTAGGTTTAGACCTTTTACTCTCTTTCACATGGTGTGAAATTTCTTCCTCATCTCAACTGTTGGTCAATTTATGCCAGGAGCATGAAGACTGAAAGCCCCTGTAATTTTATTCTGATATGATTATCATCTAAGATCTAACCCTTTTTTAAATCTTACTGAGCTACTGTATCTGCCTCAATGGAATACATTTTTATCCTGTAGTAATAAGTCCTACAAATTAACTATGTTTTCCTAGGTCAGCATTAGAGCCATTAGAAACTGATGTTTTTTTCTTTATGTGAATGCCAATTTTCCACTTATTGAAACACTTTCATTTTCACAAAAAATCTAGAGAGAACAAAAAATGTTCCATTTTTTTGCAAATCCACAAAAAATAATTGTCTTTGTTTACTTTTGGCTGACAATGAGAATTTTCGTTTGCACAGTTCCAGTCGCTACCTGGCCAGAGATGAAGGATCGTTGTTAAAACCAAAAATAGGTTTGCTGAAGAGATTTAAGAATGGGATTGACTCAGATGCACCTAGATTATGAGCATGACTTTAGCCTATTGGCTCTGCTCTGTTGTGTTTCTATGGTTGCTAATTTAGGGTTCAGCTCCATCAGGCCATTCCATGCTGATGACATATGTGGTTGAACTACGGGAGCGAAGGGTGCTGCAGCACCCCCTCGTTTGAAGTGGTTTCCATTATATACAGGGTTTACAGTTTGGTTCAGTGGCTTTCAGCACTCTCACGATACACAGAATCCCTGGCTGATGGGAGGAGGAGTAGGGAGCCTCCTTCCTCTAACATGACCTATAAAAGGGTTGGGCAGGGTTGAAGTCCTTGCACTCAGAGGTGCTCAGAGACTGCACCCTCACTTCCCTCCATGGCACATTGTGACCCAAGGAGGGAAGGCGAGGGTAAAGAATAGGCAGAGCATGCTGGCCTTAGGAAAAGGGAAATATGCTGTTCAGGAGGGATGATGAGCTCCCATGTGTGCTTTGTGAATGCCTTTCAGTGCCTCTCCCCCCAGTCTGGTGCAGCTCAGGCTCACACCACCCACAAGAAAGGACTATGCCTGAATAGCACAGCTGAGTCCTTTGGGATTTGTTTAAGTGGCTTAGGGGAAAAAATAACACAACCGAAAAAATGTTTTGTGGGACTGTGATACCCCAGGACGAGAAAGCTACATTGCCCTGCCAAGAGGAAATGTTCTGTCATATTTTGGTTTTATCACTACACACATGTGGGTGGATAGAAGCAGCTCAACGGTTTTGTTACTGTCATATTTTCTATTTTATGTTGGTTTTTGTTTAAAACATTGGCATTGAGTTCAGGAGTCAGGAGAGGGAGACCCTGAAGAGGAAGAAGCAGATTACATTGATCTTTTCAGGTTGCTTTTGTTTTCCTCAGCTCAGCTGCTGTCAAGTTGTGCTTCTGGGGTCAGACACAAAATTTTCAGTTGTAAGTCAAGACTCTTTGTTTTTAGTTTCAAACTTATAACAAATGGGAGCCAGGTGTGCAGACTTTGGTTTGGCTACCGTTCAGAGCTTGTTGTATTTATTTTTCATTGGTTGTGCAATAGTGACACTGGTTTGTCTGTACAGCCTCTGATATATAAGATATCCTTGTTTGTTTTCTTTCTCAGTCATTAATAGTCTGAAGAAGTAGAGGGAGATATATAAATAGCCAAAAAGTTTAAGATGTAGGGGTCTGTATGGAGTTTGAAGTTACGCCGGTGTCAGAATCCTTCATGTTCCTTTGAGAATCCACTCAAATTTCCCTCTCTTTTTCATCAACATCCATCTGGTTCCTCTATCTTTAAGATAGCTTCATAACAGATTCAAGTGTTCTAACCTGCCTGCTGGTCCAGATAGTCACTTAAAATGTTGCCTTTATGTCAGACTCTTGATGTCCTCTCAGCTGCCAGAACATAAAAGAAATCTGCTGCATTTCATTGGATCAGCACTCAGGACACATGGGAAGAAGAATTTTTTGGGCTCCCATATAAAGTAATGTATTACTAAAGGTAGGAGAACCAAAGAGCATCCATAGACATGTATATATAATCCTACTCCACTGATAGTCCCAGGAAAACACAATGCTGCAATAGGCTGAATTCTGCCTTGAAGATACAGCCCTCTGTGAGGACAGCACGGAGCTGCGTAGCCCAGCTGAGACTGCCCACTCAAACAGTGCAATATGTGCTCCTTTCTGCTCAACTGAGACAGCAAAACTCTGGCCACTGTAGAGAGCAGTTAGGATCACTGTCTACCTCATCCCCACTTTGCCTTTATGATATTGCTAATAGTTTGGAGCAAACTGCATTCAAGGGACAACAAACAACAATTGTCCAACCCTTCCTTTGGGGAGGAAGATTACAGGCTTCTTGCATGGTTGTCCTGCTTTTGCACACACATAGGGACAAAGCACAACCTGGTCTTGAGTACAGGATGCTAGAAGGCCCACATAAATTAGTGGGGAGAAGGAGGAGCACTCCCAAGAGCCATTCACCTCTGTTTTCCTGGGTTTAAATAATATTTTAGGACGTGAATGAAAATGACACCATTCTAAATCTGACCACCTTACAAAACCACTACTCATTTGTCTGCACAAAAGAAAAGGCCTAGGACTGGAGTATTAGTAGGGGTGTTAAAGATGAAGATTTAGTTGTACTGGCAGAGCTGTGTGGAAAATCTTGCACAATGCCTACCTAAGCTATGTCTGGCTCAGGCTAATGTTATTAGTTTCCCACATTCATGAGCATTACATTCATTTATGAATATTTAAAATAAAAATAAAAATGTTGGCAGTTAAGTAGAAGCAAATTATTTGTCATCTGCACCATTTGTCATTAATCAAAGACTTCTGGAATGTGGGAGGCAAAAAGAAAATAGCAATAGAGAGTGTTGCTGGTAGCTTTTTTTTTTTTCTGCTTTGTTTTCCTTCCTGAAGCTAATTTCAATATTTGTTTTCTCTCCCCTTTGTATATCTCTCCCATCTTAAAACTTCTCTCCCTCCCTTTCCCTGGAGTAATTGTGCTCCACATCTTTCTTATTCACAGTCCAACTGTAGGTAAAATTTCCTAGGACTAAAGATTATTAGATTCCACAGTTTGTCTTCAGTAAGTATTCCAAATCACAACATTAAAAACAGAGTAGGGGAAGACTTTGCCTGGATTTTAGGGTTGGTTTTTGACAGGGCTGAAAATGACCTGGATTAGCTGAGGTGAGAGAGAACTCAAATCTAAACATAACTCCTTTGCTCACACTTTGTTTTCATGAGAATCCTCTCCCTCCCTCTCCTCCCCCACAACACAGAATGTCAAAGTCTGGCTGCAGCAATGCTCAAAATAATGGGCCATTGATATCTCTGCTGGAGCTAAAAAGGAGAGGAATTCTTCTGCACAGGGCCAAGAAAGATAATGAAAACATACCACACTTGCTGATGCATCTTCATGCCTCCCTGATTCCTTTTGCCTCCTCCAAAACAAGCATGGGGAGGAATGGGCAATGGAGCCACACAGGGTTTGTCTTCAACAGAGAATTAACTTGCTGTTAATCTTGATAGATCCTTGCTTGGGCACCCTCGCGAGTCATGTCTTGGTTGTGACAGACAGTGAGGCAGCCACCTCACCTGGAGATATAGGGCAGACCATGAGATAGCTTGCCTCTCTGTTTGCTAACTTGAGCTGTCCTCTGAGAGAACACTGGCCAAAGGCCCCATGCAACGATTGTTGCTGATCCTCTAATCCCCTCAGGTAACCTTCCATGGCATTCCAGTCCGTGTCCTACCTTGACATCTCCCCAGTCTCTGTAATCTGATCAGAAGTCGCCTAACTTCCTGTGGTGCTGCTTGGTGGTCTCAGTCCCAGACTGTATCCTGTACCATACTCCCGCATTGCCCTTCCAAAAAATCTTGCATGCTTTAGTGCAGCAAGCTCTCAGGGAGTCTACCTTCACACCATGAAGAGAACGTAGACCGTTATGCATTGTTCTGGCATCTGACCCTCTTTGGCAGCACTGGTTCAGGTGGCCCATGATGGCTGTTAGGGGTTTGAGGAGATAGAGCTGAAGAAAAAGGACTGGATTTTTGGTCCATATACATTAGAAACCATGGATCATAGTGAGATTTAAAGCAGATTGTTCATTAGCTATACTACCGGTACATCTCTCTCAGCTGTGTGGAAGTGAAGCGTAAAAAATGTTGCCAAGTTAAATTTCTACTTAATCTTTTTCTTTTCTTTTTTTCCGCCTGTTATTGATGCTGTGTGGACTAAGACTATAAAAGAGATAATTTAAGGGCAAATCCACACCTGAAAAGTCAAAATCATAAGGTTTCCCTTTACAGAAGACTCCCTGGGGACCATAATACAGGGAATCATGGGCAATTTACTACTAGATGTGATATGTATCTCTCTGATATAAAAAAATCAATGATTTCCCTTAAAAAAAGGCCTCCCTGGGGACCAAAGAGTAGAAGGTCAGAACAGCTTACTGGTTTGCATGCCTGTCTGTTTGTTCTCTGATGGCAAACAGCACTATAAGTAATGACTATTCATTCGCTGGAAGAAAGCAGCAAGCAGCCCTCTGTGCTCCACCTTATCCACCACTGTGATACCATTATCTAGAGATTCTTATTCTGAAGAAGAATGAAGGATTTAAGGAATGAAATTGCACTCCCTTAACTCCCACACCTGCATGCTCAGACATACAGACACACACACTGTGTGTTATCTCATACATAGCTGGAATCTGCACAATATGATTTTCTCAGGGTTGGTCAAGGTAATGAAATATTTGACCAGCCTGGTTGCTCACGTATACCAAAAACTCAAATATGTGGAAATGTCAGGTGCTAGATTAATTCCATTTCAGGAAAGATAGCTCAGTGTCAACCTTCCCTGGTGACTGTACACTTAGTGATCATATTTTCTGATGTACTAAGAGCCAGTTTCCATGAGCTTTCATCTTCTTTGAGGATTTTGTAAAAGAGCAGAACAAGAAATGGCATTTTCTCTCATTGGATTTCCCCTTCAAACATTCCCACACCTAGATTTTATCTTTGCATCATAACAAGGATCTCAAAGCACAAATGGTAATTTATAGATGTTACTCTATTACTTGAATCCAGCATTAGTCAGTTCCCTCCAGGTAATATTTGAGCAAAGGGCTCCCCTTATTGCCAGCAGATCTTGGATGCATTTGTTTAATCTATAGCACTGAGAAATTGTTCCTTTTAAAACTAACTTTGAAACTCTGATTTCTCATTAAGGTGTTTCCAGGGTAGTGTGAACATGGAGATGGATTTTCACCAAATGGTGCAAAATGTTTCCCCAGTGCATTCTGAATGGTTTCATACCTCTCAAATGTAGTCCTCCTGTGAAATTTTGAGAGACTGAAAATAATTCACAGTAAAATATGTGAAAACTCAAAAAGCAACTTTAATGTAAATATTTGAATTTCTGAGTTTTGAAAAAGCTCCCAATGGTAGTGGTAGTACTCCGTCAATGTCACCTCACCTAGAGAAATGAATAAATGCTTCAAATCAGTTCCTGCAAATCCGGAGTTCAACTGCCAGTGCTTGATTTTCACAATAATTTGCATTTATGTAATGAACTGGTGAGTGTATGTTATGTGTGCTCCTTTGTGCCTGATCCCAGCTACAGAGCCTGACTCTTTAACTCAGGCTGTAGTGACTCATGCTTTTAGCTCTGTTGGTCCCAAATCCAATTCCTGGTGTCAGCTAAAATGGAGACTATCACACTTACATTATTTAATGATGTCTCCTTTTTAGGATAGCATTGGAACACATTTTACAGAGGCAGAAACTAAGACCTAATTAAGTGGCATGCTCAAAGTCACATAACAAATTGTGTCAGAATCAGAAATTTTAGAAGCCAGGACTCCTGACCCTCAAACATATGCATAATCAATTAGATGATAGTGCCTCTCAGGCAAATTATTTGCCCTCCATGTATCTGAATTATTTATCTGCCCACTGTGTTTGTGGCTGTTGACATCTGAAAAGCTATTTGTTTGTTTTTTAAATTTCCCCTTTGCTAGATAGAACATAGGAGGGGAATAGAAACTTGACAATTCCAGCTGGAGAGGAACAGTAGTGGGGACAGTGGCTCTGCAGTATACTTCCTTCTTACCTGAGCTCTTAGAAACCTCTTAAGAGAGCTGGGCAAAATTTTTCAACCAAAACTTTGTGCAGCAAAAAATACAGACTTGATGACACCAGAATATTTTGTGAAGTGATGTAGATTTTGTTGACTTGTTTTGCTTTTAAAAAAATTCTTATAAAGAAAATTGAAATGTTTCATATTGACATCTTTTAAACAAAATGTTAACATTTTTCATTCAAAATGACATTTTGTTTGGAAATTCCTTTAATTTTATTTATATTTTAAAAACATGTTTAAAATACTCAAAAACAAAATGAAACATTTTGTGTCAGGATGAAAAAAAACATCTGTATGACCCAAAATGATTTTTTTCAGATTTTTCAGAATTGCCAGTGACCTAAAAATTCCATGAATGGCCCGTCTCAGCAGATGTTCCATTTTGGGGCTCTGAATCTGGAGGAAGTGAATGGGAGCATAGTCAGTGGGAAAGCCACTCTCTGGTAGCATTGTTCTCCCCTTCCCACAAACCCATAGCCCATCTGATGAAGATAATGCTGACTGAATCAATGTCAGCTTTCATAGATTCCTCTTTCATGGAGTGCAGCATCTTCCAGCAAAGGTGGGAAAAGAGGGGATTCCAGGAACAGTGGTATTTGGAACCATGCTGTCCTCAAGCTGAGGGGAGAGTTGGGTAGGGCTGACTTCAGAAGTGCCAGATTGCCTATGCATAGCTTGTGCCTCTAGCAGCTTCCCTCAAATCTATTGAGATCTCTATGGAGTCACAATTTTGGGCCCATAGAAGTAAGGTGTATATGGGGGGAGAACACAACCCAACAGAAGAGTGAAGAGAAAAATTTGCAAATTAAAATTAATGGAGTTTCCCAGCCATATGTAGGGGTTTATGGGGTCTTGTGCATCAAGTACAGCTTTACGGGGAATTTCTAAGATAAGGTACTTTATCCACTATTTAACTCCATATAGAGGTTGATTCAGATGCACAGATGAAATACATCATTTCAATAACATCTGTCTCTCCCATTGTAACAGGATTAACATTGCAGGATGTTGTGTAAAGGTAAAGCAAAGAAGGACTAAGTGAGGAAAGCTAAATACGTTTTGTACAAAGCTAGGAGTCCATGTGATTAGTGCGCTCAGTGGGAGTTACATGTCTTCAAGAATAAATTATTACAACAATGCATATTGTTGAACCAGAAAAACGTCTGGGGATTTAAAGCACCAGGAAAGAGCATACAGAAAAGAACAGACAAACTAAACTAAGAATAGGAAATTGGTAATACTAACGATAATTAGACTGGAATGAGAAATTGGATGACAGAACAATGACAGTATAGATGGTTGTTACAGACAATAAAGGGATATATTTTCTTTTCAGTGCAGATATGTTAATGTTAATAGAAGGTATGCACACAATGGGGGAAAATACTCCTTAAAGAAGTTGGGTTATTTCAGTGTCTTGCTGTATTTTCATGGGACAGTGAGAAAAAGTGGATTAGGAAATGTTGTTAGATGGATAAGAGCCCTATAAAATAGCCAGAACGTTGATTATAGTAGAATTTAATGGCTGAGGTTTTCAGGAGAGGGGGAAGGTAGGATGTTATTGAGGAAGGAAGTCCTTTTAAGGGCTTCCTTTTTCCTACCAGCATCAACTTGCCTGGGTTCAGCTTTAGCCAGCTGCTCTTCATCCATTTGCTGATTTTGGCTAGAGCATTAGGTTGATAAATGCTGTATCCTGTAAAGCATAAAGGAGAATATTTGCATATCCTTTTATGTTCCACAGAGTATTCAAAATATGATGTAAAATAATGACAGTATCATGTCAATCAACCCATTGAGTGTCAGTAAAGCTGCAGAGTGATTGACTTTCTTTGTCACCAGAAGAACTCTTGACATTATGATTCAGTCAGTTCACTATTTTGGATGAGTTATTGATGAATGTTTGGGTTTTTTCTTTACCCCAACAGTTATGAATTGAAGGAGCCTCACTAGACTTACTGATCACAAACTTTAGATACTGACTTCCATAATGCCATACAGAACAACTGGGTACAAACTGTGAATTAGTGCCTGAGCTCCAGAAAAGGATCCATTCATTGTTCAGAACTCAAACCCACAAGCCCTCTGAGATCCAGTTCTGTGGCTTCAGGTCAGTCAATACCTTCTCTTCTATGCCTCTTCCAGACACAAGAGTGATTTAATATTACTGTACAACAAATGTGTGAGAAATTGCATGCAGGAGTCCATGTTTTGTAGCTGAGACATTGGCTGAAACAGGGCTTTCATCTCTATGACCATGAAATGCTGTGTCACAGGTTGAACTGGGCCCTTTCAGAGGGAAATGGTACAGCCCAACTCTTCCTTATTAACAGCCTTGTGGCTGGGTCTGATTGAAGGCACCTGGTCTCTGTTAACAGCATTAGAGGAAGCTACAACAGGAGAACAACAGGCTGTAGAAGAGACTGAGATACCAGAGGCTGCAAAACTCCAGAAAGTAAGGTTAGTAGTGGCCTGCAGGGAACTGAATTGGACTTTGTAGACTTTGTTTTAGGACTCTGTGTTTTGTTTGTGACTTTGATTGGTATCAATAAACTCAGATCCTAAGATGGGGTGTTTGAACACACAAAAACCTGTGTGTGAAGTTTATGGCGGAGCCCAGGAAGAAGGGAATCTGAGGCAGGGTGATACAGAGCCACCCCATCTACAAAGGGAGTGCGTGGGAGGTGGCCAACTGTGGTACATGATGTTTATCAGTATCAGAACAGAACTATTGCTCATATGATTGTATACAAAATCTTTGTTTCTCCCAATCTCTTGTTATAATGATTTAATTAGGAAATAGGAGTTCTTTACCAACACAATGTTCTTTCTGTGATTTGAGACTATATTCCAGAGCCTTATTAAAGTTTGTTAGGATTTTCCAACTGACATCTCCTTTTTTTGTTGGACAACAGACAGTTTCCTGTTTCCCAAAAAGCACACAGTACTTGCAAAGAAAATTCCCTACTGGCCATCTGAAGAGAGTGTCCAAGCATAGTTTAAAATGTGGTTATGACAAAATACTCAGTTCCTGTAACATCTGTAATGCAGTAAGGCAAAGCATGGGTGCAATATGGTACCTATGCATACAGCAAAACATCTTGGCATTCTTGGTCACATCTTGACATTCTGGTATTGAAAACAGCTTGGTGTCATTTGAAAACAACAGTTGATTGGGTGGGCTGATCAGGAAGCTGGAATGCACTTCTGAAGTAGGTTTGGATAGGAAGTGAGAAGCACAGGTTAGTTGTTGAAGATGAAGGAAATGGAATAAATAAGTGATGAAGTAGCATCATCATGAAGGTGAGATAGGCTAAGAGGATAATTCAAATACTAAAATGGAAGCAGATGTCAATAGACACAGCATATCTGGTCACTAGGAAATTCAATGAAAAGAATATTTTGGCTAAACAGGGCTAACAAGATTTCAAGCACCTAGGGTCAGTGTGATATCTTCATGTATGCCTATACCTTGCCTAGCACAGAGGAACTCCAGTTCTGGTTAAGTACAATTGTAATACAAATATTAAATAAATGAGAAGGTATAGGCCTCATTATTTTCAGAGGAAATCATAACTTTCTTGTAATCTCTAAATAGTGCTATCACAAATGAGTAAGGGGGGCTATTTTCAAGTGGTAAGTGTAAATTGGATACTTTGGCCCAGTAAAGGTGTACCTACTTACAGAGGCAGTGAATTTGGAATTAGACTTTCAAAAAATTAGAATTTGTGAAAAGGTGCATAATTCAGCAAAGAAACTTATGTAATGATACAAATTGTCTGTGTATTCTCATATTCATTTTCATATCCTTTTTCCTTGTAAAACTATTTCCAAGGTGCCTGCAATGAATCTAGCTGACTTATATAAAAATCCTTTTTTATTTTTTTTTGGTCTTCCCCTAACCCAGGGGTAGCCAACCTGAGTCTGAGAAGGAGCCAGAATTTACCAATATACATTGCCAAAGAGCCACAGTAATATGTCAGCAGGCCTCCATCAGCTCCTCCCAACCCGCTCCCAGTGCCTCCGCCCACTGGCAGCCCTGCTGATCAGCTGTTTTGTGGCATGCAGGAGGTACGGGGGGATGGGGATGGGGAGAGCAGCAAGGATATGGCAGGCTTAGGGGACGGGGCAGGAAGGGGTGGAGTGGGGGCAGGGCCTGTGGCAGAGCCAGGGGTTGAGCAGTGAGCACCCCCGGCACACAGGAAAGTTGACGCCTGCAGCTCCAGCCCCAGAATCAGTGCCTATACAAGGAGCCACATATTAACTTCTGAATAGCTGCATGTGGCTCTGGAGCCACAGGTTGGCCACCCCTGCCCTAACCTTTGTCTACCTGTCTGTCAATACATTGTTAATTTCTTGGGTTCATCCCTCCTGGAATGTGTGGAATGTGCCTAGCTGTGGGTGCTACTATAAACACACAAATAAGAATATAGAATGTATTTGGATGACCAAATGAAATGTAAAATCTCAGATAATGTCTAAATTGAGAAAGGTTTCACAGTGGTAGCCGCGTTAGTCTGTATCAGCAAAAACAACGAGGAGTCCTTGTGGCACCTTAGAGACTAACACCTATTTGGGAGCCCAAATAAATGTGTTACTCTCTAAGGTGCCACAAGGACTCCTCATTTTTTTGTTGTTGTTTTTTTTAATTGAGAAAGATATAGTAAATAAATAATACCACCTGATATTTACTGAGTCAGTAACTGGAAAAAGGTGGTTTAATGTACAAATGTAAAATAATCTGTGGTCAATGAACCAAAACCACACATTAAATAGGAAAGTCAATCGTGCCGCATACTGACCTGGAAAGGGATTTAAGGGCTATTGTAGAGAAAAACCTTGAAGTCATCAGCACAGGCTGTTGTTCAGCAGTGAAAAGGTAAAGAGAATTCTTCTAAGATGCATCATCAACAGTGGAATAGAATACAGATCAATAGAAAATATTGTATAAAACATTAGACTTCCTCTATAATACTGTATTCAGTTGTAGTCACCATTTTAGAAGAATATCATTACCATGAAGACTGGACTTTGGGAAACAACTAGAATGATTCCAAGTTTTAAGAGTATTTGTTGTCAGGAAAAGCCGAGAAGTTATTCACTGAGAAACATCTTCTTATTGAAGAGAATGTTGAGGTAACTTAGTAGATGTTACACTGGAGGAGGAGTTTCATTAGATAAAACAAAATAACTGTTCACACAGTTTGGGGGTTTAGAAATAGAGACTACATGTTAGTAATTTCATTGTAAACACCAGGAATTCAGGCAGAATTATTTAATAATTCCAGAGTAGTAAGTATATACAACAAGTTGCCAAATTGGCGACTGCAAAGAGTATAAATAAATGTAAGAGACAGTTTGACATTTTTATGGAAAGGGAGGCGATTGAAGGGAACGGTGACAAAGCAGTGGACAGGTTGGTTGAGAAAAGTGGTTTCTTCCTGTCCAGCAATTTCTTGTGTCCTTATGTCCTTTAACAATTTTCATTATGATTCAGAGGTACTAGTACCTTAATGTCCTCAATCAGTTTAAAGACTACTGAATTTGATCATTCCGGGCTCTTTTTATCTTTGGAGAGCCCTAACTTATTTTTAGTAGAATGGTTGAGCTAGTGCATGCAACCCATTTTATTCATAACCTCAAGTCTGGTCCACAGTGACTTTTAGAAAGAAGTAAGGTCCCATTTTTTTTACCTCCCCCCATACAGGGATTTATCATCATCTCTCTTCTGCAGCTGTGGTTTACAAATGTTTGAAAGGAAGTAATATAACCCAATAGTGAGGATCAAATGTTGTGCCCACTTCTGTAAGGCAGTGGGAAGGAGAGGAGTCCTTAATATGACAGGCTTTTGAGGAATGTGCATTCATTCTTGGGTATTTTTTGCAATTTTAATATACTGTGCTTCAGCAGGGGGTGCTGAATCACATTTGCAGGAACTTCCAAAAATATCACGCTTAAGGCAAGCACAATGTCTCTTGACGTAGGCTTGGTCATAGCCATTCCTATATCTTTTGAATGGTGCAGGATGCAGTCTTACAGGTAGAGAGAGATACCTTCGCCGGCAAGTACAGAGAAGAGGATAGGCTTTTACCTCAGCTTCACCTCAGCCCATTTGAGGAGGCTAGTACAAATGGCAGTGCTAGTGAGGAGCAATCCTTTCACTCCTGAATCGTCGTCCATCCATGCATTTCTAGGTACAATCTGGCCATAAGGCCTTTTGTGGTTTATTTTTAATACTGTCTACTATACAGTATCAATCAGCCAAGTGAAGATCATTTCTGTAAGGGTTTCAGGTGGACCACTGACCATGATTGCTGAAATCGTCCATTAACAGTGTTATATGTAAAATATGAATTCATGTAGGCCTGTGTGATTGGGGGAGATTGCATAAAAGTATAAAGGAAATATCTGGCACTTAGCCATTTTTTTTTATGAGGTTACTGAATCAGGACCTCTCTTCATGAAGCCTAATTCTTGCTGAAGAATCCCTTTTTGCTATTAAATTCAAACCACATGTTATATATAAAAAAAAAAATTCTGAAGTTTCTGATACAGTGCTGATTGTCCCTGCTAGAAATAGCTCAGCCTGTCAGTCACTGAATGAAGTGCTGGATCAGGACGAGGCAATTCTTCATGGTGAGAAAGGAGGGCCTGCCAGGAACAGCAACATTGATCTAAGTAGGAAAGCTATGAAACAAAAAAATCAAGAAAAAGACAAGAGAGCAGACAGACAGGTACATTTGTATCTTCCTGTTCTTAGGCAATTTTCTTCACTTGCTCTATTTTAATTAGAGATGGGCCAAAGCCAGGAGCTAGATTTTACCTCTCTCAAAATGTCATAATTGGGAGTGAGTTTTCAAGTTGAATCTTTGGATCCAAACCTGCCCTTATGATTTTAATTCAAAGCCACAAAAGGCTTATTTTCTGGCTTCAACAAAACCAAAAGCTCACTAGCTTACCAACTGGTCCCGTAAGGTTGCCTTCTGACACAACATCCTCCCTCCTCAGTCCTACCCTGAATTTAATTCAGATCAAATGCTTTGTCGATTTCAAACTTTAATCTCATAGTCTAAAAGTAAAATGGCTCTCGGTTGGAAGGGAAAAACTTAACCAAAGCATCTAAAACTCTTCAATTTTCTCAGAGGCTAAGGAGTCCTATTGTCCCCTTCCATTCTATATTTGACCCCAACTTTCATATTAGTATTGTATTAACTGAGATAATTCCAGAATTAAACTATGTTCCTAGTAATTGTACAAACATATATTTGAAAGTCTAATAAAATCGGTGGTGATATTGTGTGTGTATATACATGTATTTAATACAATCTAATGATAAATATAATTCCAATAATAAAAGTAAAATAATAATGATATCATGTCATATTAAAACTTTCTGTCATTCATATTAGGGCCCTGTCTAAATACTGGAGAAAGATGACAGATTTCACACATTAGTCATGGTAAATGCTACATTTCACAGTCATCGACTATTAGAAACTTGTCTAGAAATCTAGTTAGAAAGAAAAGGTGGATGATGTAATATCTTTTATTGGACCAACTTCTGTTGGTGAGAGAGAAGCTTTCAAGCCACACACAGCTCTTCTAGTTAGTCATTTTTATTATTAAAAGAGGTTTTAAAATGATTAAAAGTTTTTTTTCTAATTAATCTGAATTTAGGATTATGAACGACACTTGAAATTTCAATTTCAAAATTAAAAAAATGCAGTAAATTTTATTTAAAAGCTTTAGAAGTCTGCATTCTGAATACAGATTTTTTTTGTACTCTCTATATATGCCAATTTGCAACAATGACAGTGCCAAAAGTGCAATTGCATAATTAGATTTTACATTTACATTGTATTGTAAAATATAGAATCAAATGTATTATGATATATATGGAAATTTACTGTATTTATAGCATGTTATTTTTATTTGGCCTAAAAAGCCATTTATTATTTTTTTTACATAAAACTGATTTAGAAATGACCCCCAAAATCTAGGGACATATCCTCAGCTGCTGTAAACTGTGCAGCTCCATTGAATTCAACAGAGAACGACACCAATTTACATTACCTAGGTGAATGTCTATACCGCCTTGTGGTTTGGACTCTGGAGGTGTGAGTATCAGTGCGCACCAAAGTGCTGCACTGCAACTCCCCCATGTGGGCACAAACTAAAAGGTTCCTAGTTCATATCAATGTAGTCCTCTTCAAACAGGACTAAATTAATGAGAACGCAGTGTCCACACTGGGTAGTTGCTGTGCAGCATTTTGGTGCAGACTGATGTTCACACTCCTGTTGTCCAGACTCCAGGGCAGTGTAGAGAAGACAGAATCTAACCTCCGCTCTATCATTGGAAAGCATCATAAACTGCTGAGGTTTCAGCATTGATTGTGGTTATTACATTCCCCAAAAGCTATAACTGAATATCCCTTTTGAATGTCTCCCTTATCCTGTCACTTTCTTGGTTAGAAAAGAATTCTTGTTCCAACACATCTTCTTTAACAATTCAGATCTATGCCCTCCACTAATGATGATTTTAGGTATCATTGTCATTGTCTGTCTCCGTCCCCTCCCCCACAGTTTTCAAAAGTAACTGTTATTTTTAGTGCCTCCATTTTTGGCTGCACAATGTGAGACACCTTAAAGGGACCTGATTTGCAGAGAGTATCCATGCATCCAAAATTCCTAGTCATTTGGAAAATCTTGGTAGTTTTTCGTCCATGTTTCTGAGACCCTCTGATTGCCCATGCTACTCAGAACACAAGCTTTAGAAACACAAAAAGTGTCTCAACACTTCCAAATCTTTTAATTACTAAGGGGGATATGCTAGTGGAAAAACTGCAGTAATGCAGTAGGAAATCAGGCCTACGCCTAACCAGTAGCATGAACCTTTGTAATTCATATTGAGGGGCATTAAATATGGCTTGAGTCATTCAGTCTGATCCTGCAATTTACAGGACTTCTTATTACTGTATCTTTTTTCAAGTGTCCTTTCTAACAGGTTCCTAAATATCTGTGGGGGGCACCACCTTTGGTAGGCTGCTCCACTGTCCATATGTTCTCTCTGTCTAACCAGTGTGCCCTTCCTTACTGTTTGTCAAGGTTCCTCCCCCACTCTGAACTCTAGGGTACAGATGTGGGGACCTGCATGAAAACCTCCTAAGCTTACTTTTACCAGGTTAGGTTAAAACTTCCCAAGGGTACAAATTAATTTTATCCTTTGTCCTTGGAATATCCACTGCCACCACCAAACTCTAACTGGGTTTACTGGGAAACGTAGTTTGGACATGTCTTTCCCCCCAAAATCCTACCCAACCCTTGCACCCCACTTCCTGGGAAAGGTTTGGTAAAAATCCTCACCAATTTGCATACGTGACCACAGACCCAAACCCTTGGATCTGAGAACAATGAAAAAGCATTCAGTTTTCTTACAAGAAGACTTTTAATAGAAATAGAAGTAAACAGAAGTAAAGGAATCACCTCTGTAAAATCAGGATGGTAGATACCTTACAGGGTAATTAGATTCAAAACATAGAGAATCCCTCTAGGCAAAACCTTAAGTTACAAAAAAGACACACAGACAGAAATAGTCATTCTATTCAGCACAATTCCTTTCTCAGCCATTTAAAGAAATCATAATCTAACACATACCTAGCTAGATTACTTACTAAAAGTTCTAAGACTCCATTCCTGTTCTATCCCCAGCAAAAGCAGCATATAGACAGACACAGACCCTTTGTTTCTTTCCCTCCTCCCAGCTTTTGAAAGTATCTTGTCTCCTCATTGGTCATTTTGGTCAGGTGCCAGCGAGGTTACCTTTAGCTTCTTAACCCTTTACAGGTGAGAGGATTTTTCCTCTGGCCAGGAGGGATTTTAAAGGGGTTTACCCTTCCCTTTATATTTATGACACTGTTTAAAAATATCTTCACATTTGGTAGCCATAAACTTAACATATGTACTAAAGCATCAAAGCAAGTCTCCAAGAGATGGCGATGTTGAGACTCAAGTGAATGTCTGGCTCAGTATGTAAATATAGCTTGCTCTAAAACAGGGGTGGACAAACTACGGCTCCGGAGCCGCATCCCGCCCTCCTGATGTTTTAATCTGGCCGTCTAGCTCTCACTGGGGAGCAAGGTCCGGTGCTTGCCCTGCTCCGGCGCTCCAGTCAGGGAGTGGGATTGGGGGTTTGCCCCGCTCTGCGCAGCTCCTGGAAGCAGCAGCATGCCCCCCTTCAAGCTCCTACACATAAGGGCAGCCGGGGGGCTCTGGACGCTGCCCCCGCCCAAGTGCCGCCCTCACAGCTCCCATTGGCCGGGAACTATAGCCAGTGGGAGCTGCAGGGGCAGCGCCTGCAGATGGGGCAGCACACAGAGCTGCCTGGCTGCGCCCCACATAGGAGCCAGAGGGGGGACATGCTGCTGCTTCTGGAAGGTGCTTGAGGTAAGTGCTGTCCAGAGCCTGCACCCCTGACCTCCTCCCATGCCCCAATCCCCTGCCCCAGCCTTGATCCCCCTCCTGCCCTCTGAACCCCTCATTCCCAGCCTGGAACACCCTCCTGCACCCCCAGCCCCTCATCCCCAGCTCTACTGCAGAGCCTGCACCACCAGCCAGAGCCCTCACCCCCTCCTGCACCCCAGCCCCCAATTTCATGAGCATTCATGGCCCACCATACAATTTCCATACCCAGATGTGGCCCTCGGGCTAAAAAGTTTGCCCACCCCTGCTGTAAAAGAACCTGAGAAGTTCTTCTGTACTACATATAACTGTGCACTGTCTCTTTAAAAAAAAAGGGGGGGGGAGGAGGAATGTTTACATAACTTCTTATGAGTGTGTTTTGAATGTGTATGTGAATCTTTAGAGTACTGTATTGTACCCAGGGAGAACTGCTGAAAATTAGGCCATTTACCACAACTGTGATACCATATAAATATCTTCCTTATAGTCCCTTACTTACACTTCAGCACATACAGTTTGAGTATGTTTGTACTACTATAATTACAATATTTTAGTAGTACAATAAGTGTTTTATTACCTTTTTAATATACTTATTCTGTACAATAATATTAATAAGACTACATATGACTTATGACTTTTGACTGGACACTGGGTATTTGCAAGCTTTGTTCTGGAACTGGTTTCTTTTCTTAAAGGCAAAAATGTTGTGATTGGATAGGAATGGGAGGAGACAAAACAAGTGAATGCTATCATCACTCTTAACCGCATCAGAAACACAAATATAAGATAGTATGATTATCTTGGTGATAGAGAGAAAGCATGGTCCAAAGGTAAGAGTGGCCTGGGACTCAAGACTTGCATTCAATCCCCTGCTTTGACATAGACTTCCCGTGTGACCTTGGACAAATCACTTGTTTGTGCATCAGTAAAATACAGGTAACACTTCCCTATCTTGCAGGGATGTTATCAGTATCAATATATTAAAAACTGTGAGATGCTCAGATGCTGCTCTGAGGTACCAATGAGAGATTACTTATCTATTTTTACCTCACAGAGCTGTTGAACATCCTTATGGGGAAGATGAGAAGGAGTAGCCAGAATGGGTAGCCCATTAAAGTACGCCTCCTAAGGGGGCTATGGAGGTTGTGAGGACAGGAAACAGCACTGAGACAGAGTCACTGTGTGAATTTTCTTTGTTCCCTGGAGATCTACACAGATTTCAGAAAACCCATGAGCTTTAGATTGAACTCATTCTTCAATGGGGTAAATTTGTTTTTTTGGTAGGAATAAGCAAATGGAAATAAAGCGAGATTACAGTATCCTACATAAGGGATAATCTGGGCCATGAAAAATTATATGGGAAAAAAACTAATATCCTATTTTACCCCTGTTAATTATTTGCATCCTAATCTATCAGTTTATCTGTCTTCTGGTTTCCCCCTTAAAAGATTTTTTTTTTTAAATCTCAAAACATATATTGCCAAATCCTGGAATCTGAATTTAGTCCTTACTCTGGAAAAGCTCCTGTTGACTTCAAGTTTTGGCCTGTAGAGAATTTTGGTGAATATTTTACAGTATTCTCTTGTACGTTTTTCTCCTCTGTCTCAAACTCTACTTGTTATGATTGTGAGAACTGCTGTGTGAAAAGGAATTGACTCAGTTAGTGAAAACCTTTGCCAAGTCATAAACTGTATCCTTTTGCTTGAAGCTTCCCTCTTGGTGTGATGCATGCATTTGGCTAAAAAAACTAACTTTCATGTATAGCAAAACTTGAAAAACTCTTTAAGAGAGAAAATCCTGTGGTAGTTCATCTTGGTTTAGCAAAACTCATTAATATTTGCTATTTTTATTTGATATGCTAAAGCTAAACCTAAGGCACAGATACTTAAGAAACAGAGCTAAAGCAATGTTCTGTTCTTCTAAGAACAAATTTGGAGGTTATGAGCAAAATGCTGGCTAAGGTAATATTCTCTAACTTTTTAAATGTAATTTGTGTTCAATTTATGGGAGACTACACTAAAAATCAGACCTGAGAGACAAAGGCTGATGGCCATGATGTAATTTTAATTTGCACATAAATCATAATGTCCAAGCTGCATGTCAGGTTAGTAGTAGTTTTTATGGAAGGTGGGGGAGAGGACAGATATGGCTGTGATATTTTTATTTTATTTAATTTATTTATTTATTTAATGAATTGAGAGGATAATGAAGATAGATACTTTTGATTTGATCTTCAATCCATTGTAGTCCCAATAGAAGAATGAGAGTGAGTCCTGCACAGAATTTATGCAATGTTCAATTCTTCTCTTAGCATGAGGGGTACCATATTGAAATTGCCTCTTTAGGGAATGTGTGGTGGAAGTGGTGTCAATGAAATAGTTGATTCATCGGCTAGCCTTCTTACTTCAGAATATGTGGGTTCAAATCTGGTGTATGGGGAGTCAAAGGAGACAACGCCTATATGGGAGTTCATGGAATAGGATGTGTTCACTTGAACTAACTTCTGAACCCATTACAATGCTGGGTCAGTCTTACGTAATGGGAAGAAAAGGGTTATTGTGTTTTTGATTTAGGGATCTGAAAATGTAGCAAGAAATGTCCTCCTCTGACCTCTTAATGTACTTTATGCAAAAGTCTTCTTTGATTATAATCAAACATGATATCCACTAAGTGCATTGCAGCAGCTTCACCTATCTCTTCAAAGTGCTGTTTTTGGAGCAGTTATTTTTCTATCCAACTAACAAAGGAGGGGGCGATTTAGAATTATTTTCACTCAGAAAGGGTGACAATAATTCTAAACAGGAACAAACTTTCCAAAAGACTTTGATAAGCAAATGCTTTATGGAGATTGGCTCACCCATCACTCTTCTGTGGCATAGGTAAGTCATTAATGGCTTTGTATAGCACCCTGATGGAGAATAAATCTTTTATATTCAGAGGTTTTTTTAAAAGCAGAAGAAACATTATGGGCTCTTTGGATTCTTTTATTTCTCTCGCATGGTCTGCCACATTAGTCAGTTCCCTCTGCTTCTCCTTTGGCCTTTTTTATTACATGGGATTTTGTTTTCTTTCTTACACGTCCCATAGTAAGGAGTAGCTGTCATTGTTGTGAAAGGATGGGGGGGCGGTTGCAGAGACTGAAGGTCATCCTCCATGTTGGAAGGCAGGGCTCTGGACTGCAGGATGTAGGCATTTCAGGCTGTGAGTAATGCTGTGTTATGTAATGTTCAAATAAAAATAGTTTGTGTTTAAATACAAGCTCTGTGTCTTAAGGAAAACATCCATAGTCCACAATTACCCTCCTACTCACTAACTCCATCCGTCCATCCGTCCTCCCTTCCTTCCTTCATCTTGCAACCAAACTAAAAAGAGAAAGAAAGTGTGCTCTGTTTATACTTTTCAATATGCTTAACAGTGATATTCTCCTGTTTTCTTCCGATGTCTTTTTGTCTCTCTGATTTTGCTGCTAATAACTATTCAAATACTTAAGGAATTTGTTAGAATGCTGCTTCCAAACATTAAAGAGAAACAACTGGCAAGAAACAAAGTAAAATAGCATAAGATAGGTGTTTTATTTTAGTCCAGTAACAAAACGGTTGAGTACCTTAATGAAGATGCATGTGGGCTTACGTGAATTGCTGTGATTCCATGTGAATTGCTCTGTTCCCATTGGTTAGAAGTTACCATCTAATAATCATTAGATGGTATACTTGAAATGTGTTGATGGTCTCAGGTCAGTCTGTAGTGGATAACGTTCCAAATTAAAAACAAACCACTTCTCTCTCTCTCAGACACAGACACTGCTATTGCAACTAACAAGAACTGGAATTGGCACTGTTTGCAGTTCTAGGATTAAATTCTCATGGGCATTTCTAGGTGGAAATAAATACCAGAACAGTCTTCAAACTTTAGAAATACTCTTTATTATAAGAATTGAAAATCAAGCATTAATTATAGCACTGCAGCTTTCTCAGGATGAGCTAGTGTGTACAAGTGTAATTTTGAGAGCAGATATTTTTTCCTATGGCTTAAAAATGTGTGTTAGTATATGAATGTGTATTATCTTTAGTAATCTATTCAGGAACTTCTTACCCAGCCTGCATTCACACCATTATTAGAAAAACAAGCCCCACATGTGTGGCAATTTTCATTACATTTTTTTTACTGCAGTGCCACACCCCTGTCTGACATACACATGTTGAATTTTTAATATTTTTTTTCCTTTCTTTTAAGGTGTTGCTGTTCCATTGACTCAGCCAAATTTTTTCACTCAGCCCTGATTCAGGCAGTTATATCAATCGGCTCCCCTCTCCTCATGCTTTGGGGGCCCCACGCTTTGTGAGGAGGCCAGTGGGGAGGTGAGGTGGGAGGGGTGGGGGAGGACGAGGAGGAGCCCCCCATTCCAACATCTCCTTCCCCCTAGTGCCTCCTGCCTGCCAGCGAGCCCCGCTGATCAGCGCCTCCCCCTTCCTCCCAGCGCCTACCTGCGATCAGCTGTTTTGCCACATCTGGAGGCATTGGTGGGGAGTGGAGAGGAATGAGTGTGCAGCCCACGTGGGGAAGGGGGCGGAACTGGGTGGTGGCTGGGCAGGAAAAGGCAGGGCCGGGGTGGGGTCTTGGGAGGAAGGGGTGGAGTGGGGCGGGGCCTGGGTGAAGCTGGGACAAGCGCTCCCCTGGCAGATAGAACCTCGGTACCTATGTCCCAGGCCCTGCACACCCCTAGGTACGGCCCTGGGTACGGGTAGGTCTAGTCCTGTCCAGACTCCAGTTGATTACAGGGGCCAACAAAGGAGAAAACAAGAATGGGAGTGAGGTCAATGGTTGAAAATTAAGGAACCAGAGGGGAACACCAAGCAGAAAATCCCAACAGCGACCACTGCTCCTCATGCAAGGAGCCTGTGGACGCTGCCCAGAGGAACTCTGTACAGAGACATGAGCAGACAAGGGACTGCAGAGCACCCCACTCCTGCAACTTCCTCCTCCTCAGTTTGCACTAACCAGTGCTTCATTGGTAACCGAATAAAAATAAAGTCTGCAACAGAAGTGGTGCTATTTTGCAGAATTCACCTCTCCTCTCTCGAGTGGGCTTTTCCCTTTCCAAACACTTACTGGAACAGTCCTCTGAGTTTGAGTATGCAATCCTAAACTGTATAAGAGTTTGAGATTTACTTAGATTGTAAATTCTCTGGGGCCTGGAGCATTTTTGTTGTGTTTATACCATGCCTAGCAGAATGAGGGTCCTGGTCCATGACTAAGACTCCTAGGAACAAAAGTAATACAAATAACAATATACATATGTATGTCCTATTATCTCCTTACAAAACAAAATCCAGCTTCCCTTCAACCTTATCATAATTGAAATAAAAATTAAAGCAACGTCTGGGGCTCCTTCTTTAACAACCCCTTCTATCTATCTTTTTTTTTTTTCACCCATGTTGGAGAGCTCAGGGGTTTAGTGCAGATGGGGGCATCAAGCCTGTGAAGAAGTGGATAGCAGAATGGGGTGATGCTTGGACAGAATAAAAAGAGACAGAGGAAATTATTTCATAACAAAGCTAGAATGGGTCTTTACTACCCCAGGGCACCAATTACTATTTTAAGGGGTAATTATGGTGCAGTAGCTGCAATAATTATAACTGCTAAAAGAACAGGAGTACTTGCGGCACCTAAGAGTCTAACAAATTTATTAGAGCTTAAGCTTTTGTGGGCTACAGCCCACTTCATCAGATGCATGGACTGGAACATATAGTAAGAAGATATATATATGTATATATATATATACACACACACATACAGATAAGTTGGAAGTTGCCATACAAACTGTGAGAGGCTAATTAGTTAAGATGAACTATTATCTTCTTACTATATGTTCCAATTGATGCATCCGATGAAGTGGGCTGTAGCCCACGAAAGCTTATGCTCTAATACATTTGTTAGTGTCTAAGGTGCCGCAAGTACTCCTGTTCTTTTTGCGGATACAGACTAACACGGCTGCTACTCTGAAACCTATAACTGCTAATACTTTCATAATCATAAGTTCCTACTTTATCCCAAGCAAAAGGGGATTATTTAAAATAAAATAAAATGCTGTTACATTTATAAGTTCCCTCCCATCCCAGGAACCATATTCTCAAATAGACCAGAAGGAGCCATATAATTTGGCTTAAGTCATACAAGTTCTCACCTTCCTTGGGAGCAGATTTCATACTTCTCCAGAATAACGCCTCTGTTTTTTAGACAAACAAAAATAAATCTCTTTGGCTGATGGAACCTGACCCTGACACAGACCAATCTACTTTCCACTTGCCCTTTCAGGTCAGAGTTGAGGTATGATATCAGGATGGTGGGGGTAAGCTTATACTGTGGATGTCTAGCTTTACCTGGACTGTGGATAGATGTGTTCTTCAGAGCTGCCAATTCTCATGCACACTGAATTCCCTCAAAATACATGCCAACAACTCAGAATCATACAAGAAATAAGATGTCTTTGCCTAGCTACACTATTTTCAATCCCATCTCCTAACAACAGTCAAATGATTAGGTGTTATTCCTTATCAAAGATCAGCCATTCACTTGTTCTGTTCTTTCTGCAAATTAAAACACAGAAGCTGTTTTTGTTGCAATTATTATAATTTGCTGCACTATACAGTAAATTCATTTCAGTGTTTTGTAAATGAATGCCCATACAAAACAAAAAATGGAAGGACTGGTATTTGGCAGGCTGCAAGATTCTGTGGGCTTTCTACATATGAAGATTGTTATGTGCTATAGAAGCTGGTTCATTCAACTTCCCCATTTTAACTTCCTGTTTGCACACTGATGGGAAACAAAATATCCTAGTGGGTGTTTGAACAGCTTGAGCTGTGTTGACCTGGGAACTATTTCTCAGTGATCTAAGTATTGGCTTAGAGTTTAAACATTTCAGCAGCTTGAAATTCAACGTCCCTTTTAGACCTCCAAGGCTTTGCTTTCACTCGTTTGAGCTTGTTATACACCAGGCATTTCCAAGTTCAGAACTGTTTGATTTTTTTCAGTATGTAGATGCTTTAAAAATACAGAGGGAGGAGGAAGTAGATATTATAGAACTGCAGATTCCGAAAAAGATGGTGTATAATGACTAAAGGAGGCAGATCCTTATTGACATTTAACAACTTACACCAGCTGAGGATCTGCGCCAAAGTGACTAATAACCTTTCTGCTATGCCCACAACACTGAATAACCAGACTCTGAAAGGGTTCCATTTTTGCATGTGCATACTCAGATTTTGTTTTCTTTAAACTGTAGTTTGTAAGTAAAAAGTTTCTCCCTCTGATCTTGTCATGAACTTGCATTGAGGACATTTTGGGAAAATAAACCTTAATTGAAGTGGCAGGAGGAACTAGTACTGCTAAGCTATTATTTATCATACAGATGCACAGGTGATAAATTATCCATGGATTCAGAGTCTCCACGTACAGAATAATTCAAATTACCTGCTCTTGGCCAAATATCTGCCAAGTTTCAGATCTGATAGTGTTTAGGAACAGATACCTTACTTGGCATTGAGCAATTGATATTTGTTAGGCCATATACTATATATCTAAAAATTCTCCAAATGTGAACTGAACCTTTTTTTTTCTGGTGCTGGGTGTGTGTAAAAAGTCTGCTTAACTTGTTTGGTTTTGTTTTCTGAGCTCAGAATCCATCTCAAGCTGTTTAAACACAAAGAGATTTTGTTTATTAGTGTGCTAGCAGGAATTAATAAAAGGAAATTTAGCAGCCAGCTTCTATGTGTGGTTATTATTCAGATATGCAGAAAATACACCAAGAACTCAACTGTCATTATTCGGCTGAAAAAGTTGGAATCAGGACTTACTGGAAATCTACCACGGCTTGTCATGACATTTCCAGGCCTCTTTCAGGACCAGCGTTTCCCAAATGGTGAAATATGGGCTAAAGGGCTGCAGAGAACTGGCTATTTAGATGGGGTTGGCTTTCCTCCCTGTATAAGCAAATGGAAATGAAGAAGAAGACCTAGTGTCTGGCTATCTCTGCTTGGGGTCGCTGCTACATAAAAATAGTCGAAACTGCTCTTTGGGACTAGAGTTTTTAGTGAAGCTGCCAGTGACCAGCAGGAGAGAGCTGTCCAAGGGAGATGAAGAAGATCTAGCATGGCCAGGGAAGAAGGGGGCCTTGTAGCAGAGAAACACATGCAAGGAACATGAGAGAAGAAAGATGGTCTTGAGCTAAGGCATTAAACTAGGACTTGAGAAATCTGGGTTCCGCTCTTGACTCTGCCACAGACTTCCTATATGACCTTGGGCAAGTCAATTAAACACTCTATGCCTTGGTTCAGAGGCAGCAGAAGGTTGCTTTCAATGGGGAAGCAGGATGGGTCTTGTGCATGGGGAGTGAAGGGAGCTACCACAGCTTGGTGGGTGGTAGCCAGCTCCAGCCTGGAAGGAGGGTCCCAGTGGTTTTTGTGTCTCTTGCTGGCTGCTTGGTGTATCTGCTCACAGCCCAATCAACCTGATTACTACTTGCTCCCTAGCCTCTTCCCAGACATCATGGCAGCCACTCCAGGACCCCTCTCTAGCCTCCACCCCTTGCATGTGCACACAGTTTACAGAGTACACTGGTTCCCAGAATGCATAGCAAAATGACACTTGGGGATGGAAATTTAGATCAGCCCCATCACCCCCTGATTCTGCTGTCCCTGCCTCAGTTTCCCTTATGTAAAATTGTATAATGAAAGGAAAAGCAATAAGGAAAATAAAATTATAACAATGCTTTGTCTGCCATGTCTCTTTAGAGCTCTTTGGAGCCACGACTGGATCTTGCTATGTGTTTTGTACAGCACTGCACAATGGAACCCTGACCTCCATTGGGGCCTTCTAAACTAAGGGTATGTCTACACTGCAAAAAAAAACCATGTAGCAGTGATTTTCGGAGCCTGGGTAAACTGAATTGGGATTGTAGGACTTGGGCTATGGGGCTGAAAATAGCAGTGTAGATGTTCTTGCTCGGGGCTGGATCTCAGACTCTGAGACCTTTTCCCCCCATCACCAGTTTTCAGGGCCTGGGCTCCAGTCCGAGAGAATACACTGGTATTTTTAACCCCATAGCACGCGCATGAGTCAGTTGACCCAGGCTCTGAGACTCGCTGCTGTTTTTGATTGTGGGGTTTTTTGTTTGTTTTTTTTTAGGTTTGTTTTTTTCGTGTAGATATACCCTAAGAAAAATAATAAATAACAGTTGGAGAGAGGAGTTGAAATGAGCTAAAGTTGACCCTGTGGTTAATTTTTTCAGAGAAAACAAACCATTTTATCACCATAAAATGCATAAATACTTACTTACTTTTATCTTGACAGCAATTGTTATAGTTGCCTCAGAGACTGAGTAGGAGTAAGGTGCCTGGTGTGACAGTAAATGGGGAAGGGAAATGGATTTTGAGACAGTCTATTAAAGTGTTGTCCAGATTATGAAAAATCTTGAGAACTCCTGCTGCAAGCTAGAGAATCTTAGATCAAGGATGAGCAACCTGTGCTATTCTTAAACTCATTTGAACAGTACAAGTTTGAAATGCACACCAAAACATTCAATCTTTGGTATTTCTAAGGCATATGTCATGTTGGCAAGTAAGCATTGTTATATTGTTTGCATTCCTCTTAGTGAAGAAAACAAGGGGCACAGTAAAAAAAATGAAATGGAAAAACAGTGGTAGAATGGAGAAGAATCGGTTGGGAGGGGGGGAGGATCAGAGGGAGGGAAAAGAGAAACAATCTAATGATAAAAATGGATACAATCCATACTCTATATGTAGGCCACCTAGTTGTGCCAGTTTAGATTAATTCAGTATTGATTCTTCTGCTCCTAAGAGAGAGCACAGACTTCCCTTAAACTAGCAAAGCTTGTTTTTGATTGAATCTCTCTTAAAAACAAAATCATTGAAACAAATTAGTTTTAATTACAGAGAAAGAGAGGTTTGAAACTTGTTCAAGGTTTGCCAAGTCAAAAATTAGATTGAGAGCTTTTCAAAATCCCAAGCTTTGTCAGGTTTTCCCATTTTTATTTTGGAAGTAGTGGGATAAGATTTGAACCTGAGAACTTCCCTGATTATCGGACCTGAACAGCTGAACTATTGGTTCACCAACTGGTGCTGGTCTGGTACGAGATGCAATGGAAAATGCCATGATATTACACAGCACACCTCTCAAATACTCTTTATTTAATGAAATGTCACTCATCTGAGTCCCATAGTTCCCTATATTTCACACAGATCTGGTATCTGTTCATCTTTATTCACAAAATTGTTTACATCAGAACTAGAGTATCAGGAAACTGAGATTACAGAAAGTCATATACACAAAATGTTTCCTATATTAATAACGTTTGTCTTTCATTTGGGGGTTTATCACCTGTTGCATCCCACATTTAAGCATTGGGAGGATGAGAGAGATGGTGCACAGCACAAAGTAAAGCAGCCCCTGCAGCTAGCACTTAATGGGTGGCACATTTACTGTCGGTAGGATATGGAGGCCCATTGCTAAGGGCGGTGGCATAGGGTTCTACAGCGCCCGGAGGAGTGCTTGTGTGTTGCCAACTCTGACAATATCTGGACTTATGTTCAACTCAACTTTCAAAATTTTTTTGAAAAAACTAGCTTCTAGTCCTCATGGCTGCAGAGAAAAGCTGGAAAGTGTAACCCAGGTTTCACCTAAAGGCTCAAAAATCAGCAGGCAAATGAAAATCTCCGTTTCATTATATTTGTTCAAATCTCATGATTTTTAAGCCCATCACATGATTTTTGAACACTTGCAGTTGGCAATGCTCAGTCTCCCTGGCTGAGCCTGTTTAGCATTAGGCAGCTGGGGTCTTGCCATGGTGTTGAAGGAATGAAGAAGAGCTATGGCTGCTCCCTCTGTGCAGTGAGCGCACAAAGGACTCTGCAGGAGGTGCAGGATTGATAAACTATTAATTCTGTCTGGGGCCATGTTCCTCTTCCCACACAACATGACACGGACCCATCATGGGGAAGGAGGAAGCAGTAGCCGAGGACCTCTAACGGGAAGAGAGAGAACAAACTGTGTGGGTAAATTGGAGGAAGGCACAGAATCAGTTTTGCTGCAGTGGGGAGGGTGGGACATGACTCAGGGTCCGTTTTGCTGGGAGAGGGGAACACAGAGTCAGTTTAACTCACGGGAAGGTGGAGGCAGACGATCAATTGGGGGTGGGGAGATGAAATTGTGTCCGTTTTTTGGGGAAGGCCTACAGGGTACAGATTTGGAGGGTGGGGAGTGAGAGAGGGGAGCTGTATTCTAGTGAGAATGGAATCAGTTGGTGAGGGGTGTTTACAGCATATTAACTGATGTAAGGGACAGACTATTGACCCTTGTGGGGACAGACAGTGGAGGGGAGTTAGGAGAAGTGACTGGAGAGGTGAGGGGGAAATGAAGGGTGTGGCCGAAATTTGATAGAAACTCTATGAGGGGATGTTTATAGAGTATCAGTTGATTGGGGTTTCAGAGAATTGATTAATTTGGGGTAGCGGATGTATTGCATTATTGGGGCTCGAGGCCAAAGAATGGATTGGGAGTGCTGGTGGGAAGAATATGAACTGAGGAAAAAATGGGCTGTTTTTCCGGAGCCTAGGTTTTAGGTGTGCATATGTTGATATTTTAATAAAATGCAATTTGCCACTGGCAATGTATTCAAAATAATTAGTGGGTTGGCTTCCTTTTTCTGTGCTTCTTTCCCCTTAAATTCTTAGTTTATTTTTTTTCTAAAAAGTAGGAAACTGTACCTATTTCATAATTATACCATGAAACAACCCCAGTCTCCCCAACTAAGGCCCCAGTCCTGTAAGTGAATCCAAATGGGAGATCCCTGCGACCTCACAGAGCCCCCCCGCCCGATTTTATATGGAGCTCTGCACAAGTACATAGAGTGTATCCAGCTTGCAGGATCAAGGCCTAATTCTGGGTTTCCTCCCCATTTTTGTTTACTTAGCTGTGAGCCTGAGGATACTTGTACCCACAGTTGGTTTATGCAATGGGGGTTCAGGCTTAGTGTATTCAAATCAGAATCCAAAGAGGATATATCTGCGCTCAGCATTCATTAACTTAATAACCCTATGCAAAATCCACCATCATAGAACACCAACTGATAGAATAATAACTCAGCAGTAGAGTTATTTTCTGTTGTGTTTTCATTTTGGCTTGTCTGAGTTATGTAAGTTTCCAAGAGCTTGTGTATTTCAAGGCTAACCTGTGGTCACACCATTTCTTTTTAGGGAAATGAGATGTAACACAACCCAATCTGTTTGAAGCAAGTGAGATTGCTGCTCCTTTATTTTTTTTATCATCACCATTGTTTCTGCTCATTGGTGTCTCCCGCCCACTCTTTTAGCAGCTGCTTACTGTGACAACTTACCTCCAGCTAAGTGGGAAGATGAGCAGCTGCTTGTAAAACCAAAGCCAATCTTCTGCCTGGATCAGTTGGCCAGGGTTCCTGTGAAAGAAGTGAGGACTGCACTAAATGATATGTGCTGAATTAATTGCACCTACTACCAGCCTCTTTCCAAAACTTACTGGGAAACGTATCCATTTGTGCAACAACAACAAAAAATCACTCACTAATCATCTTTTGAAGGTTAAAGATATTTAGAAACTCAGATCAGTCTATTCATAGGAACTATAGCATCGCTGATGAGTTTTAAAAAATTCAAAACACATTTGTTTCCTTTCAGACTGCTTTCAATCCGATTTCTGTGAAAGTGTGCATGTGTGGCTGTCTGGGGGTGTGTGTGTGTGTGTTACCCTGGTGTTTTGGGGGATGACTCATGTTGTAATTGACTCTATTCAGCTGCATAAATAATACTGATAGAAGAATAAGATGACATTCGGATATTTGGATTCTTGCCCCTCTCCTGTAGCTAGCTATCATCCCCTCTACCCCACCATCATCATTGCTCTATCTTTAGGCTGTGAAGTATGGTAGGGCGCCTCCAAATCCCTTATTATCTTGCTCATCCTCCCTCATGACATAGCAGATATAGAAAGAATCCCCTTCCTGCTGCCGTTGGCTCTGCCCTGACCTAATTCTGAGGCTTCTGGATGCCTGAGAGCAGTAGTTCAATTAGGTCAAAATAGGGGTCTGGATGCTGTCTAATTCTGATGACTGCACAGCTTAATGTGTAATGCAGCATTGCATCTCTTGTGGTGATGGGAAAAAGGAAAGGGTACAGAAAAGAGACAAGAAGCTATTTGACAGGAATTCATGTCTGCAAAAGGGCTCATGGGCCAGTCAAACAAGTGTACATATGTTCTGTGTGTGCAGTGTATATGGTTCTGAGCTGGGTAGGGTCACATCTCTGTAACTTGAGTAGAATGGAGAATCTGCAGTGACAACAAAGAAAATTTGAAGTTCTGAGAACTCTTTGCCAGAAAATGTTGAAGTAACTATTTGCTGCATCTTGGATGATAAAACTTTCCAAAAGACAGATTAATTATTATTATTTATTGGCAGTAATGCCATCCATCTTCCCTCAAAAGGAGAGAGAGGGAGAGAAAAAAAGATATCTTCTGTCTCCCCTTAGAGGGTTGGGAACAAACTGGAGGCATATCTTTTGATAAGGAGCTCCCAGCCTGCATATCTCCAGTCAGGTGGTATTACTGCTTCCCATGTGTCCATTTCTGGAAGCCCCAGAAACTCCGCAGGTAGGCAAAAACTCCTCCTACCAAACCCAGATCAGTTCCTTCTGCTTGTGAGTCCTCACCTTGCCTTGCCTTGCTTTTGCTAGAGGTTGAACTCTAGCAAAATAATGGGGGGTTTTTAACCCAAAGAGGAGTGGGACACTGTCTTTGCTTTAACCAAGGACTGGGAGCTGTGCAGTCCAGAGAGCACCCTGAGTATAAGGAAATACCTATTCTCACATCTGAATAGGGTTTTCCTTAGGGAAGCCAGTGCACTCTGGACTGTATCTCAACCAGAGAGTGAAGGGCCAGTCTACAGTCCCACAGCCGTAGGGTGTCTCAAGTCCAGTACAGTTTGTAAAGGGTTTTTTCTTTCCTGCTGCTGCGGTGTTGGGAAATGGGACTAAGATCTCAGATATATGAAGATTTGGAGGAAAGTAGGTCTTACTTCCTGGCACCTTGGAAGAAGCAGGATGGTTGTGCAGGCCACCCAGATATCTCCTTTTGAGAGAGCAAGCTAACCAGCCATTCTTGAAGACCTCGGGAGGGGAGAGGCAGTAGAAGGCCATCAGATCATCACTTGTTCCCAAACAAGATGAATCCAAGTAGGTGACGGGAACCTGGAACCTGCCAGAGCAGGTTAAGGAGTGAGTCAGGGTTCTTAGCTTAAGCTTCTCTACCCTGTTCCCCAGGAGGCAAGTGTGGAGGAGAGATGTTCTTTCCTCATCTATATGATACAAAGGAGCTGCATCATTAGGCCACTGGGGCAGGGTGCTGCTTCCCCCAGAAGGCTAGAGAAAGGGTTACCAGTTGTTGGAGGAGCCTTCTTTTTCTCTATCCTCTTGTGCTTTGGAAGAGAAGGGCCCGGTTTGCAGGCCAGGAAGAGCAGCTGTGGCTGCAGTTGGCAGTAATCAGGGTAGGTGAATTACATATTCAACCACACAAATTCAGCTGAAAATTATTTAGCTGAATTCAGATGGCCAAATAATGTCGGTGTTTGTGTTGCTCAGCATTTTCCTTTCATTCTGTTCACCTGTGTCCCTCAGCCCGCACCGCTTCCCGCAGCCCCCATTAGCCTGCAGCAGTGAACCACGGTCAGTGGGAGCCGCGATCGGCCGAACCTGCGGACGCGGCAGGTAGACAAACCGGCCCAGCCCACCGGGGGCTTTCCCTGAACAAGCGGGGTCCCAAGTTTGGGAAACACTGCTCTAGGGGATGGAGGATGGGCTGTGGTATACAGAGAGGCTGAGTTTCATCAACCAAAAGATTTGCATCTTCTAAATATTAGAAATCATCTGTCACAAAAGGAATTGAAATTGGCGGTATAAACAAGTATGAACCCAGCCATGGGCATCCATTTGGAGGCCATGGGAGTAAATCCATATGCAGTGTTAGACAAAGGTATCTCAGTGCAAAACCACTCTGGGCCCTGTAACTTTTAAATGTAGAACAATATTCTGGAGCTTCTGATTTTATGACACATGAAATTCTTTCTGCAAAAATCTTCTGTTTCTTTTACCAGCTATCTCATATACAGAGGGACGAACGTGAGCATATCCTTTTAAAATGGTTGTGACAATGAAGTGACACACTGCCATTTTTTAATCCTCATGCCTGCATCGGTCTTGAGACTGGTTAAATGTGCCATTCTCTGTTATGTGACCGTTATCTTTGACACTGGAATGAGTTATCACAGAATGTTAATGCCTCTCATGTTCGCCTCATTATACATTCTCATTTTCATGACAAAGACTGTAAGGGGAACAGAAAATGGTGCAAAATTAATACATTCTCCTGACAATCTGGAGACGGTATTGCATGGTCCTATACAGAAGGCACAGCTGGGGACCCTGACAACAGCATGTGCACAGCTGCTTGTTTTACAAAGTTTGAAAGATTTTCCTTGTGGTTTTGATTGAGGTTGTTTCTGTTTATTTTTTTTTTTTTTGGTTTGAATGTGGCTAACATGCTTTCAGTATCCAGGAATATCATTTTTAGCCCAATCTGCCTACACTTTTGGATTGCATACCCCAATGTTGTGTTGTAACGTATATATATATATATATATGTGTGAGAGAAAAGGTGGGTTGAATAGTACATATAGGTAAACTTGTGTCCTGAGCTAAAATTTAAAGTTTGTATTTAATGCTCTAATACATTATATTATTGTTATTTATAACTATGGGCCAATACATTGATATGCTTGTCATTTGTTTTACTATCTACATCATCATCTTGATTACGTGTCAAGCAAATTGAATTTTACAGCTCTCTTTGACTTCCTTAAATCATTACAAAACTCCCCTCCACAAAAAAAATCTCTGAAGGAAGTTCAAGAACAAAAGAAATTGTATATAGTTCACTTGACTATGGAGCTAAAGAAACTGCTTTATGGTGTTACTGCTATTGGTCTCTTACCATTCAAAACCTTAGTATGCATCAGTGAATAAATAATTTTTTAAAAATATGTAGCAGAATAAGTGAGAATTTTCTTTCATAACCTTCTCTGTACCAAAAATCCCAAGTCTAATACATCTCTAAAACATTCAGATTCATTATACATTGATATGCCTAGATTTCTATTTCAGAGCATTGTGAGGCTAAGGAGATGGTTTTAGGGGTTGTTTTGGAGGAAAGAAAAAAGAACTGGAAGACTTTAAATGATCAGAGCCAGGCAGCTCTGTTGCAGATCAGTGTTACTAGCTAATGAACAACAGCTGAATGGAGGCATGTAGCCAGACGAGATTGGGATTCCCCCAGAAGAGGCTGCTATAAGCATTTCTAAAGAGGACTATGCTGATGAATTCACAGATAATGTTATTACTCAAATAAAAACTAATTAGTGTAAAAATAAAATGATGCACTGAAATTTCAGAGATTGCTGTTTTGAGGATGTTGTTCACTGGAAAAATATAAATGATAAAAACATCAGGAGATTCCAAACATGACATGATTTTGACCAAACCAAAAAAAAAATGAGTACTAGAACATAAGCCATTTTTAAAAAATCATGCCAATGCAATGACATGGGTCAGGTCTACACTTAAAACTTTTGCCAACATAGTGATGTCAGTTAAGGTGCTGATTTTATTTTGTTTTTGAACGTTTGTATATCAGTAAAAGCCCTAGTATAGATTTTGCAGGTACTGTTATTTGTTTGTCGGGAATCGATATAAACTATACTGGCAAAAGCAATATCTACATGTTGTAACAACCAGGCAAGGTACTAACAAACTTCAACAGGACTTTATTTTTAAAGTGGAAACCTCTTTATCAAACTGCTGCTGCACCCTCGGTAGCTCTCACTCTGCCTCCTTAACCTGCATGAAAACCTCCTAAGCTTACTTTTACCAGCTTAGGTTAAAACTTCCCTAAGGTACAAATTAATTATACCCTTTGCCCTTGGAATGTCCACTGCCACCACCAAACTTTAACTGGGTTTACTGGGAAACGTAGTTTGGACACATCTTTCCCCCCAAAATCCTCCCAACCCTTGCACCCCACTTCCTGGGGAAGGTTTGGTAAAAATCCTCACCAATTTGCATAGGTGACCACAGACCCAAACCCTTGGATCTTAAGGCAATGAAAAAGCATTCAGTTTTCTTACAAGAAGACTTTTAATAGAAGTAAAGGAATCACCTCTGTAAAATCAGGATGGTAGATACCTTACAGGGTAATTAGAGAATCCCTCTAGGCAAAACCTTAAGTTACAAAAAAGACACACAGACAGGGATAGTCATTCTATTCAGCACACTTCTTTTCTCAGCCATTTAAAGAAATCATAATCTAACACATACCTAGCTAGATTACTTACTAAAAGTTCTAAGACTCCATTCCTGTTCTGTCCCCGGCAAAAGCAGCATACAGACAGACCCAGACCCTTTGTTTCTTTCCCTCCTCCCAGCTTTTGAAATTATCTTGTCTCCTCATTGGTCATTTTGGTCAGGTGCCAGCGAGGTTACCTTTAGCTTCTTAACCCTTTACAGGTGAGAGGATTTTTCCTCTGGCCAAGAGGGATTTTAAAGGGGTTTACCCTTCCCTTTATATTTATGACACCTGTCCTTTCAGACTCCCAACAGCCAGTGCTTCCAGTTCTAATAATTACAAGCAGCATCTAAACACCACATTTCCTCCTCTCTTAAAAAACTCTCCCAATTAAAATAAACATTGTTATTCTAACCACAGGAACAAATATGAAACAAGACACTATACTGCTGGCAGAAATATTACACTGAAAACACTGTAGATAACATATTTCAGAGTAACAGCCGTGTTAGTCTGTATTCGCAAAAAGAAAAGGAGTACTTGTGGCACCTTAGAGACTAACCAATTTATCTGAGCATAAGCTTTCGTGAGCTACAGCTCACTTCATCGGATGCATACTGTGGAAAGTACAGAAGATCTTTTTATACACACAAAGCATGAAAAAATGGGTGTTTACCACTACAAAAGGTTTTCTCTCCCCCCACCCCACTCTCCTGCTGGTAATAGCTTATCTAAAGTGAACACTCTCCTTACAATGTGTATGATAATCAAGTTGGGCCATTTCCAGCACAAATCCAGGTTTTCCGCCCCTCCCCCCACCATAACATAGTCTCTAGTCCAGACAAGTGGTCGTCTGGGTCTGACAGGCCGTCTCTCAAGCCCCGGTTCCAGTACAATGTCGTCTTGTGTTGCTACTACAGTGAAGTCATCCAATGCAGACTGCGTGTTGGCATACTCTCCTTTTGGTGCATAGGCAGGTGCAAGATAAGAAGCATTCCATACTGGTCCATCAGAAAGTCAATAGGTCCCTTCTTCTGTATGATTTTAAGAGGAGCTGTGAATTTATGGTCCCCTTTTCATAAAATTCCAGGTTTTCATATTCTAACGAAGGAACCACACTCAACCTTTGGTTCCTTAGCACCCCGCTGCTTGTCTGTGAAAGTCTTATACTTTGCTTGGTTCTGTTCAACTGTTTTTCTCAAATTATTCTCGGTTGGGGCATCAGGTCGTGCCTGTAACAATCCAGCAATGTTCAGTTTAGTATACATCTGTTTCCCATGCAGTAACTCTGCGGGTAATCTTTGCATTGTGGCATGTTGTGTAGCCTGGTATGCTTGCAAGAAATCAGTAGTGAAGGTTATCCACAATTGCCCTTCCAGTTTAGCCGTTTGCAAACTCTCTTTCAAACTTCTGTTAAACTGTTTGATTTCCCCTTTGGCTTGAGGGTAATATAGGGATGACCTTATATAGGTGTAAAATGTTCCTCTGTGCTAGAAAAGTTTCAAACTCCAGGGAAGTAAATTGATTACCATTATTTGAAACCAGTTCTTTGGGGTTACCTTCCCTGCTAAAAACTGAAGAGAGGAACTTAATTACTGTAGCAGAAGAGATTTGCAGTGTAAACGCTACCTCAGGCCATTTACTGAAATAGTCTATTACAAAGTGATGGCATAATGGCAGTCACTCGGAGCAGTATCAAAGAGTCCTACAATGTCAATCGCCACTTTTTCCCATGCAGATTCAGGGAGAGGAACAGGCTGTAATGGAGGGGTACATGTCACTGCTGTCTTATCATGCATTTGGCAAGTGACACAGGATTTTATGAGTGCTTCAGTTTGAGAGTCCATCCCTGGCCACCAATACAGATCCCGTAGTTGTTGTTTGATTTGGACAATTCCTTGATGAGTATCGTGTGCCAGGTGTATGAGTTTTGACTGTAATTCTTCTGGCACAAGTAGCCGGTGTGTACCTCGTAGCACACAGCCATCAAGCAAAGAAAGTTCATCCCGAACTCTAAAATAAGGCAGCAAAACTGGGTCAAGGTTTTTAGGGTTACTGGGCCATCTCTTTGTCAGAAATTTCTGTAGTTTTTGTTGAATTGGACACGCTGAACAAGCAGCTTGAAATTGTTCTCTTGTAACTGCAGTAAGAGCGCTTGTAATAAGCGCAACCACTACATCCTCATCCTCCGGTGGACCATCTGGTGAAGGCAAAGGCAGGCGAGAAAGGCAATCAGCTACCACATTTTGGTTTCAAGGCTTATATTCTAGTTCATAATTGAAAGAGAGTAGTCTTGCAGACCATCTAGCAATACGATATCCTGCTCTTCCCTGTCCTTTCATGGTGAGCAACGTCATCAAAGGGCTGTGGTCTGTGCGCAACTTGAACATGTGGCCCCACAGGTAAATTCTCCATTTTTCAGTAGCTCAGACACAAGTAAGTGCTTCTTTTTCGACTGTAGAATATTTTCTCTCAGCATTACTTAGTGTCTTTGAAGCAAATGCAACAGTCCTCTCTGTGTTGTCCTCATGAAATTGTGTGAGGAAAGCCCCAAGTCCATAATCAGAAGCAACAGTAGTTACAATTCTGGGCAATGCAGGACTGAAAAGTGCAATTACTGGACAATATACAATCAAGTCTTTCACCATTTCAAAACTAGCTTGTGCATCCGTTGTCCACACTAAGGTTGAACTTCTCCGTAGTAATTCCCGTAACGGTTCAATGACAGAAGCATAATTGGGAATGACTTTTGCATACCAGGAGGTAAGACCCAAGAAGGAACGTAAGGTTTGCAGATCTGTTGGAGGAAGAGCATTTGAAATTGCCAGGATATGATCTGGATCAGGTTTTAGTCCAGCCTGTGAAATTGTATGCCCCAGAAAGGAGAGTTCAGTTTGTCTAAATTTGCATTTGGATCTATTGAGCTGGAGGCCTGCTTTGCTGATGCAGTTTAGTACAGACTGCAGGTTATTGTCATGCTCCTCAGAATATTTCCAATCACAATAATATCATCCAGATAGCACTGAACTCCATGTTGATTCTTCAGAATCAATTACATCATTTTTGGAAGGCACTTGGGGCAGATGCGAGACTGTATGGAACATGTTTAAAACGAAATGGTCCCTCATGTGTAATAAATGCTGTGAGCTCTCTGCTATCTTCATGCAACATAACCTGGTAGTATGCAGTCTGCAAATCAAGAGTAGAAAACATCTTTGCTCCACGGAGTTCTGCAAAAACTTCTTCTATGTGAAGAAGAGGATGGCTGTCAATCACAATAGCTTTATTTGGCTCCCTTAAGTCCACACAAATGCGAATGCTTCCACCCTTCTTCTGTGTCACTACTATAGGTGAAACCCATTCCGAGGAGTCAATCTCCTCAATAATGTCCTTTTGAACAAGTTTTCTAAGTTCCCCTGAAACAGCTTTCCTGACTGAAAATGGTAAGCACCGTAACTTCTGTCATACAGGCATCACATTATTCCGCATTTTAACTTTATGCAGAAACGCATAAGCACAGCTGAGTTTCTCCTCAACCTGGTGTTGGGGCCCAGCTGAAACTGGTGTGTGTACCGCAAGACTGCTTTGCTGAGGAAGATCAATTCGTCCATTAACTACCCTGAGATTTAAAGCAGCCAATAAATCTCTCCCAAGGATTGGAGTGCCTTTGTGGACAATGTAGAACTCTGCAGTTACACAGCAATCACCAAAAGTAACTATTGCTGTCAGGCAGCCATGTACTGGAATATGTTTTCTCAAATAGCACACCAATTGAAGTTTGGATTCAGTAAGAGGCACATCTTTAAAGTAATGCAAATAGATGGAATCGGGTAGTATAGATACTGCTGAGCCAGTGTCCAACATTAGCTGAATAGAGTGTGGTTTGCCTAAGGGTATGGCAGAAACGTTTACAGTGCACTTTATTTGTTCTGGAATATGTGCAGTAGTGATTTTGTCCATGCTCAGCACAGTAACATCTGGTATTGTAACTGCATGCACCTGTTGATTGAACTGACTGCTGAGACATACTTTAGCAAAATGCCCAATCTTTTTGCAATGATTTCACCGAACTACTTTTGCCGGACATCCTGTGTAGCTTGCAAGGTGTTGTGGGGATCCACAGCGAAAGCATGCTTTTACTGTATTTTGAATTTCCTGATTCAGTGGTTTTTTATTAGTTTTCCTCTTGGAATCGTTTGTCTGCAGCAATAGTGAACTTTTCTGCAAAGGAGTCAGAGCCTGGACTGTGCCTCCTGTATCCATGCTCATTATTTTGGCTTCAGATGTAGCTGACTCAATCTGAGTAGCAACGGTTATTGCTTTTTCTAGTGTAAGTTGTGGTTCTAGAAGTAAGCATTCTTTGACACAAAGCATGGTTGTTTTCTCAATAAGCTGGTCTCTAATCATCTTATCTGCCATATTCCCAAAGTCACAAGTTACAATCAGACTCCTCAGGAAAGCAGTATACTGCATTATATTCTCCCCTGGTTTCTGCTCACGCTGGAGAAATCTGTAGTGATTAGCTACTACATTCACTTTTGGCACAAAGTTTTTTAATGCAGTGAGTGCAGTCTCATATTTACCATCTGTAAAATATACACTGCCCTTCTGATCCAAGGCAGTGGATTAGCAGAGCACGCTTTCTTACTTCAGAAATCTCTGTAGCACTGATTGCAAGCAGATAAGTCTCAAACATATGGATCCAGGCAGTAAAAGCAATTGGAGGCTCAGCTGGGCTTAGCAGAAAGGGTGCAGGTGGGTTCAGAGACAGAAGATCCCATCCTCGTTGCCAAAATGTTGTAACAACCAGGCAAGGTACTAACAAACTTCAACAGGACTTTATTTTTAAAGTGGAAACCTCTTTACCAAGCTGCTGCTGCACCCTCGGTAGCTCTCACTCAGCCTCCTCAACTCCCCGTGCCCCTCCTTCCTGTTTCCTGTCCTTTCAGACTACCAACAGCCAGTGCTCCCAGTTCTAATAATTACAAGCAGCATCTAAACACCACACTACATGAGGAGGGTTTCCTGGCATAGCTTTCTAGTATAAACTAGGACTTAGTAGAAATGAATAGACCAGAATTCAGGAACTGAATCCAGTTTTGCATAGGGTAAAGTTCTGCACTGCCACATCTGGACCTAGGGTTGATAAACTTCTATGCCGTGTATGATGCCTAGGAGTGCTGTGTAGGCAGTGCATTCAGAAGCTGGCAAGAAGAGAGTCCTTTCTATCATTCAACAGTGAATAAGGGACTTTTGTTGCTGGGCATCTTGTTCTCCACAGGAGGGAAGATAAGTTTTATGAGTCCTCAGTGGTAAAGAACTAGAGTGAGAGGAAAATGAGTATGAGTGAAATTAGGGCTGTGTCAGGAAGAATTAAAGGAAAAACGGTAAAATGAAAAATTAAAGCATAAGTCTTTTGAGATGGGTGAAACTACTGTAGTCAGGCAAAAGAATAACTAAGAAGAAAATTGCATCAGATATGAAAAATAATGAATACACTATCCCTTTTCCAACAGCATTATTGACCCAGAGCCTAAAAGAATACAAAAAGATTGATACATATATGTTCCTAAGGTCTGAATAATTAGATTACACTTGGAGTGCCCTAATTAACAAATTTGGGGAGAGGGAGGGTAAAAGATAAAAGAAACTGCAGACACTAGTTTTAAGGTCCCCCAGAGCCAGAGGAAGAAGATATTTAAAATTTTTGCTTTGTGACCTGAAAGGATCAAATGCATTGTTTTGCACAGAACTGAAGGGGAAAGGAATAGATGGCTCAGAGCTTGTAATGAATAAATAGTAGCATGCTGATTCATAATGCCATAGTATGATTCAGATGATGACATCTTCAGAAAATGAAAGCAGAAGAGAAAAGTGGCAGAAAACGATAAGCAAGAGTGACACAAGAATGATAGGACTGAGGAGTAGAATGTTTGATTAGTCCCAGTCTCTGTGCATCTTGGAGAATAAAATTTGAAGATGACTTGGAAAACAAGTTACTGCATTAAAAAAAGACAAGTTTGCAAAATATCTAGAAAAGCAGCAAAAATATGCAGAAATGGTTTTACAAGGTCAAACAATATACGAGTTCGCTTGTATACTTCCTCTTCCAAAACTTTCTTAGCATGCTTCCCCCTCTTCCCTCCTCCCCCCAGCAGTCCAGAAGCATTGCTTTGGCCTTTCTTGGTGAGTACATTAACACAGAAATGTAGTATATGTGTTCCGTATGGTTTCTTGTTTTGTATGTGTGGGTTGTGGTTGTTGCTTGAGTTCCCATGACTATTGAGTGAGGAAGTTAGGTATAATTCCTGGCAGCATGGTAGTTTATCCATTACTTTAAAGAACAGCTTATATTTCAAAATGTTTTTTCTGAGATCGTTACAAAAATAAAAAACAAATGGTGAGGTTATCAGCTCTCATTACCAATTGCCAAGCAAATGTAAAAACACCAAAAATAGCCACAGGAAGCAATAATTTCTATGACAAATTATAGAGCTATTTACTTAGTGTGGTAAGTAATATAGTTTTGATCAAAGATAAACACTTTAAAAAGTTACATTTGTTTTGTTGTGGAGGAAAAAGGAAATTGCTATTCCCTTCAGGCTGATGTACCTTGTAAAGCAATCTGTCTTCAAACACAGAATGAAAGAGAGCCAAAAAAAAATCTCTGAATTACATGACGAGCCCCTTGAGATGCTGCTAGTTGCTAGCTGAGGACCACAGATGTCTCGTATTGTGGGTCATACTGTGCATTTTCTTTGGTTTTTAAAATATATTGTAAAGTAGCATAGATTTATACACGTTGGGGTTTTCTTGGAGTGCTCTTTCCTTATTATGGGCCCAATTCAATCAAGCACTTAAGCACATGTGTCAGCCCTACTTCATTTGAATAGGACAGTAGTTCTCAACCAGGGGTACATGTACCCCTGGGGGGTACGCAGAGGTCTTCCACAGGGGTACATCAACTCATCTAGATATTTACCTAGTTTAGAGCAGGCTACACAAAAAGCACTAGCAAAATCAGTACAAACTAAAATTTCATACAATGACGTTTGTATAGTTCTATACACTATACACTGAAATCGTAAGTACAATTTTTAATATTCCAATTGATTTATTTTGTAATTATGTTAAAAATGAGAAAGTAACAATTTTTCTGTCAAAGTGTGCTGTGACAGTTTTATATATTTATATCTGATTTTGTAAGCAAGTAGTTTTAAAGTGAGATGAAACTTGGGGGTACGCAAGACAAATCAGACTCCGGAAAGGGATACAGTAGTCTGGAAAGGTTGAGAGCCACTGGAATAGGACACGAGGAAGCCCTGGCCCTACTGAAATCAGTTGGGAACTGACTTATTGACTCTTAGATGCAATTCAAGAGTACATAGAATCATAGAATATCAGGGTTGGAAGGGACCTAAGGAGGTCATATAGTCCAACCCCCTGCTCAAAGCAGGACCAATCCCCAATTTTTGCCCCAGATCCCAAAATGGCTCCCTCAAGGATTGAACTCACAACCCTGGGTTTAGCGGGCCAATACTCAAACCACTGAGCGATACCTCCCCTCAAGTGCAATTGTTGGCATGATTACTCCCTCTAAGAGTTTCTAGATTCTGAGATTCTGTGAAATGCCTCTTTGAAGCACAGCCCAGAACTTGCAGCTTAGGGCAAAGGAAAGATAAGGTGGCTTTAAGCCATCTTTATTCCCTCCTTATCCTGGGCTGTTTTGCAGGCTGGAAAGGCCACTGGTGTAATTAGACAGCCTTGGAGGCCTGTCTCAGTTATGGCATCCTCCTGAAGATGCCATAGGGGCTGCAGCACTGCCTGAAATCTCTGCAGCATTCTGTGGTGGAGCTTCCTTTTCCCAACATGCCTCTCGATCCCCAAACCTGGCCACCAGCACACACACCCCAATGCCAGATCTTACAAGGTGATCTTTACAGCTGTGTTCTACAGAGCCTATGCTGGGAGAATACTTCCCTGGCTGAGGAGGGCTTTTAGAGCAACTTTACATTGCTCTGACTCCTTTTTTCATGATGTAAAGGAGCTGTAGCAGGAGTGAATATCTCATCCTCTGTTTTAAATTTGCTACTTAAAGAGCTTCTGTCTCCCAAACATCTCAGGAAATGATAGAAAATGTCCTTTTTATAAGGTTCACCCAACTATGACATAGGAAAATCAGGACTTGCAAAAGCTGTATAGAGTGCATTGTGAAGTGATCATTACAATGCCAACGCCACACCTCAAATAGCCCATTCTAATGCACTGTACTTATAGTGCATGCTCAGACTAAAGTTAATAAAAACTCTTTTAAAAGCAAAATTAGTCCTATTGAGGGACTTTCTTCGGTAGTTCTCTTGGAAAGTCGGGTTTGTAGTTTAGACTGAGGTCATAGTCTATGGCAGTAAAGAAGAAAAAATATTCCTTTTTCTTAATTTTGAAAAATGTCATTATGCCTTGGGAAGTATTACAGTATTTTAGTAATCAGCTGCAATGCTCATTAGTCTGCTTATTATATCTGAAGCACTTGTATTTGTTGAAGTAGCAGCAGCTGAGATAAAAGAAATTTGAAAGTGAAATCATACAAATTTGAGTCAGTGCCTTTTTCAAACTAGAAGCCTGCTATATTATCCTTAATGAGCTGATGCCCCAAACTCTAAATGGATTCATATGTCTAACCTCTTTTGAACTTATTAGAAACTACTGTATGATGTGAATTTATTAAGAGACAGAAAGGAGACCGTAAATAGTAAATACTTTTTTTTTCTTAATTTTCACCCAGTTAATTTATCACACCTCAAATTTTAAAAAGAGGAACATGAATCACTCAGTAAGGAAGAAAAAGGAGTAGCAGTCAGATGATTTTGATTTAAAACAAGTCCGTTTGTAATCATACAGATTGCTAATAATTTGAGACTAATGTACGTTGGCAGAGTCCATCTACTTGCAGAAAAATCAGGTGGAGACTGTATATTTTAAAATCATTATTTTTTTAAAAAAAATGTTACAGATTTTATACTGGTTCATCCATAGTTTAAATTACCAGTTGCAAGATCTGTGAGGCTCCTAATCAACCAGCAGATTTATTTTGAGTAGTTGTTACAATTTATTATTCAAAAATAATAATTAGAAAATTCTCAAAACACAGAGGAAACAGTTAATGGGGATTTGTAAATCATGTGAAAAAGTGTGGGAACTTACTTGTCTTCTGGAACCTTAAGAACCTCAAATAAACTTTCTAAGTGATAAGTAATCTGTGATACAGTCTGCTTCTTTTTGTGCAGGGAACAACGTGTCCTAGATGAGTGTTCCTTGGACAGCGGGAGTAACTGGGGACTGTGGGATCTGCCCATGCTTTGCCATTATGACCAGATTATATTATCTGTTCTTCTCCTTTTCTAGGGCTTCTTTGTCTTTCTGCTCCATGACACGTTGGTGGAGAAGTGCTGCTTTTCTCCTCTCCCTGCCTCTCAGCTTCCAGGGCCCACTGCTGCTGCTGCCTTTCTGCCTCCCTCTCCATGGCTGTTATGTCTGCTTGCCACTTTTGGTATTCACACTCTTTTTGTCTTTCTGTTCGTTCTCTGACCTGGCCTGCTCTAGCTTTATGGTTGCTTCACTGGTGCTCATATTTTACTTTACTATTGTTCTATTTCCCTTACCCGAAATAAACAAACAGAAAAGAATAAAGCACTGACCTTTCTTGTGACTGTTCCCAGCCACCACACTTGAGACTCACTTAAAACTGTTACACCAGTACTTAAAATGTAAATCTCAGTTAAACTAACAAGCTGTGTATAAATCCTGCTTTGTCTACACCACTGTCACATTCCGGGGTGCAATCCAGACCAGTGAGGGGTTGTGTCACCACCTACACTGCAGGCTTGAGTGCCTCACAGTGCTTTGCTGTTGTAGCTCCCAACCTGGTTCACTCACAAACAGCCTACCAGCGTGCAGGTCACACCCTGAGTATCTGTGAATAGTTGCAGCTCTGACCCCAGCAGCCTGTCAGCAACATACAAGTCATACTCCGGCTTCCCCCAGCCTTGGTTATTACTTGCCAGTGACCCCATCACTCTCCCAGTCCTAAACTTTCACCCCCAAAATGTGTGTTCTGCACTGTCCAGCCCTCCCCTGGACAGTTCAGATATTAAAGGCCTGTTGTCCCTGTAAAGGGTCAATATTCAACAGTTTTCTACTTTAGCTGGAGTCACTCAAACAGTTCAGTTTAAACACAGCACTGGATTGGTTTAGATTAAAAAATAAAACAAGTTTATTAACAAAAGAAGATGGGATTTCAAGTGAATTCAAGTGTCAGGTAGTAAAGTCAGAAATGGGGACAAGAGAAATAAAGATAAAACAACAAGGAGTTTAAGTGGTGTTTTTACCCACAAAAGCTTATGCTCAAATAAATCTGTTAGTTTTTAAGGTGCCAGTGGACTCCTTGTTGTTTTTGTGGCTACAGACTAACACGGCAACCCCCTGATACTTGACAAAGATAAAACACTTTCTAGTAGCTAAAACTTAACAAGCTAGACTTGGTTCATGGTAAAATTCTTACCATGTGTTCCCAGCAAACATGGCTGACCAAATTCGCAGGTTAGGATTTGCCATCAAAGTCCAAGGGCTGATTTCTTTATCATATGTGGTGAAAAGGGAGGGGGGGGGTTCTGCCCCTTTCACTTCAAAGGTTCACTGGATTATAAAAGAATCATTCTGCTGATTATCCTTCAACACAAAGTTAATTCAAATAGTAAAGAAGGTGACATGGAGTCTGCTGGGGAAGGAGGCTCTGTGTTGTATCTTCTCACCTGTTTGCTGAATTGCAATTTTTTTTGCCTCCTGTCATATCTTCTCCCTGCTGTCTCAAGGATTCTGTTTACTACTTATATGTAAATTGAGGTAAACACACATTTCTTTGTTCAGGATACTTCTGCCTGGGCAAGGCTGTGTGGTTTTTTGAACATGTGCTAAGAACATCATACAGAGGGATTTCATAAGTTTACATATAATGTTGCTACATACATTTCACCATGATATTATTGACCAGAGGGTTATTAGTTTTCAAATGATACCTCACACGGTATATGACGATTCTTACAACAATATACAGGTGTGAATACAGGGGTGCTTTCAGACTGTGGTTGTGTAAAATGTAAGTTTCCCTTTTAACTAAATCTGGGAAGTCATTAATAAAACTTTAAAACTATTTTTGTTGGACTAGAAATTAACAAATGCTTGGTGTTGTGTGTATAGAAAGAAATTCGGGACAGGCAAATGCTTGTGTTGTAGAAGTGGAATAGGAGGAAGGCATCACTCTTAATTAGGCAATTCTAAAGTGATATATGATGCTGTAGGAAAAGTACCAGATCAGAAGAAATGAAAACATTTATGTTTTAAAAGTTTCCTTTTGGTGACCTTAACTATGCTAATTTGTCTTTGATGAAGTGTGACAGGGACTGTCAAGTTAAATGGTCAACATACTCATTATTTAAAGAATAACATTTTTGTAGCAGTAATTCTGGATGTGTTCAAGACATAACCTTGTTCATGGAAGCCTTATAGTTTTCATGTAAGTTACACTCAAGGACTCTGGAGTCTGTAGCTATTCTGGACCAAAGGCTAGAGAAAATCAGAGAGAATTCTATCACACGTATTTTGTGACTGTTGCTCTAACACTAGGGTAAAGACAGGTATTTGTCCATAACTCCACATGTACAGAATCAACTGTTAGCTGTGAAACTTTTGAATGCCAAATATTCTATCACCCTGATATTCACTCCTCGTGAATTTATTAATCCTTTCAGCCTACTTATTTATATGGCATAGAGAGAAATTTGAGTGGCAGGCAGTGGGACAAATACGTACACTGCATACAAATCCTTGTTTTATATTTTCACGGTAGTACTAAAATAGTAACATTTGATCCATCAGTTCAGCACAAAGCAGAGAAGATGGTTTAAAGCCACGCTGGGAGAGGTTACATAGGATAAATTTTTAGACAGACATCTTATGTCCAGGACTATCAAGGTGTGACAGTTTTTATATAAAAACGATTTTTAAAAAAACTTTAAAATGTCTTTAAATGTATCTGGAGTAAGGGCCCACTGCTCGTCTGCTTATCTACTAGCTCAACCCCCCCCCCCCCCCGCAATCTAAACAGCTCAGCTGGGCCCTGTTTGTGCCTCCTGATTTGCCCAGCTGCTCGAGTGACGAGGGGATCAGCAGAACTGCTTTGAAGACCATCACCAGCAGCATCAGCTCTCAAAGTATTTGGCTGTGCTCGTGCCTGCTCTTGCCCTTGTTCCTGTCTTTCTCCTGCCCTGTCCCAGCCTCACTCCCGCCTTGGACTTGGGTCCTGCTCCTGCCTTTCCTGACTCTAGGTTACCTAGGAGTTCTGACTTTTGGCTCTGATCTGGCTTCACCTTTGGTTCTGGCATCCAGCCTCTAACTCCGGTTATTTCCCTCGGCATTGGGTACCTGACTCCTGCGGTGACCCACGAGGCCAAATCACCCACATCCTGGTCCCAAACAGGATGTCCTAATGAAACAGAACAAAATCCTCAATCTTCATATACCTCTCCCCACACTCTTAAAATGAATTCAAAATAAAGTGGAGTCCACCAGATGCGTGAGATTTGTAAGTCTCTGTTTGCATCAGAGCATACGAAACACCAATCAGTCACCAGATCAACAATATTCATTTGAAATACAAATCATGTTTCTATATTTCACTAATGCAATTTAAGAGCATTGAAAGGAGCAGTCCACCTCTCCCCAAATAAACTTCTGGTGATTTTAGTAGGACAGGATTACCCATTAAATAGCTATTTACTAGAAAAAGGCCCAGCCTAGAATGTTTGGATCCAGAATTGAACTATCCCAAAGTCTAGCATGTTAAGATCCAGGATTTTGTTTTGACATATATGCAGACAGACACCAGAAGCGAAGTCTGGTTTCAGATCCTGTCTTTCTAAAGATTAGGGGTACTCCAGCCCATCTTTATACCAACATTGAGAAAAATGATCAAACCAAAAACCCCAACTAAACAACCACCAAAAAAACACCCTACAGTAATATCTTTTAATAACTTTAGGAGGGGATTTACCATACTGAAACAAAGCACTACTCAGCTAAATCAAGTATCCCACCTCTACTGGTGATCAATATCTGTTGTTTCCAAGGCAAGTCAGATACTATGGTGATGGATGGATCTAAAAATATATACAGACCCTCCCCATCTCTAAATGCACTTAGTTAATTGTACATAAGTAATAAAAAATGGCTTGACAATGATATCTGTAACTCAAGGATGATTTATTTTACCCCATTTTATGATCCATGATGTTCGCCAGCACATGATGAGTTACCACACTTCAGTATCTAAGATACTGCAGTTAATTCCTATACTAAATAGAGGGCATGACAGCAGTACCTCCAATAACTCAGTGTGGTAACTCTTGGTAAATATTGACTTTTTAATAGCAACCACTGGATAAATTAGAATTGCTATTGTTGGGCAAAAAAATTATCCTTCCCCACTTAACATCCAGCTATGTTATTTGATTGATTAAATGAATCAGTTTCTTGTTTCTTCCACATTGCAATTCTAACTGTGTCTTGGCACTACATCATTGGTCATCATTGCATACTTATTATAATGTTTACATTCAATACTAGCCTAAGTGTTTGCTGGGTTGACAAAGAATCCTTGCTTCAATTTGTAAATTTAAGGTTTTTATTAACTTGTTGCCTCTGAAAGAATCCAGAATTACAGATGTTTTTCAGTTATTGCACTCAATATTCTCACTTGCTCTCTTTCTGGCATGGATTTTTTCTCTAAAGCATGATGCCTGCCAACAAGATCACATGAGAGGAGGTTTGGATTTTTTTTTAAACATTACTTTTTTAAAACTCTGCTCCTAAATGAGAGCCTAGGTAAATTGGTTCATGGCTTCCTTTCATTTGAAGGTTTGGACTAAAATGTAAAAACAGGTACATTTACTATTGAAAGGTTAGGGTTTGACTTTTTTTTTTTAATGTCTCCTGTGAAGAAATGTAGCCAGATAGTAATAATAGCCTTTTTTTAAGCCAATAATTGGTGTTGGTAATAAGAGCTGTGCTGACTACCAGCTGTGCAATCGCCCTCAATCCTGCAGTGAGGAAGGGGAAAGGAGTCCGCAAATGATTACCAACTTTGAGTGTTCCTTGCAGTCAAAGTTTCATTAAAAAAATTAGTAAAATACCTTTTTGCTTTTAAAAATGTATCCTGGGTTTGAAAGAAGGTCTGTATAAAGAGTTTAGAATAGAACTGCTACGAACTGCACAAATCAAGGGGTTTGCCTAGTTGGGCTGCCGGCCTACATTGTAGACTCAGTCTTTAGTAAAAGCTCTTCTCCCAATTAAAGAATAAAGGTTGAGGTACCTGCAGTCCTTTCCAGCACGTTTGGAATGACTTTTAACCCCTCATTTTACCCTCTTTATATGGCTCTCTGGTATAACACTGTCCTCATATGTCAATGATGCCTCGTAGTGCTGTTGTAAGTCAAACTGGGTTAGCATTTTTGTTACAAACTTTTTTTCCTGGGATTTTGTAAATGAGGCATAAAAATCTATTTCAAGCTAAAACTTTACATACACACTCACACTTTGGTCATAGATTATCATTCTTCCTTTCTATTTCCAGTGAAAATTGGCTAGACCATTTTCATTTTTTCTGACTATAAAATGCACAATTACCATATTAAAATGCAGTAATTTTTAATAACGAAATTTGCCATTTGTTTTTAAGAGGTAAACTAACACAAGATTTTTGATGAAGATCAATTCTGAGTACAATGGGGGATAAGAATCAGGATTCTTTGATTCCATTCTGGACTCAGGCACTGACTTGCTACATGACCTTAATCAATAATCATCATAATTTTGGCCTCCATAATGCCTTTTATCCAGTGATCTCCAAGAGTACCACAAGCATTTAATTCTCTGTAGCTCTGAGAGGCACTGTATTTTTATTCCCATTTTACAGGTGGGTAAACAAAGAAGCAAAGAAGCTTAAGTGGCCTGTCTACAATCACTGAGCAAGACTGTGGGAGAATAGGGAAAAGTCATTTAACCTTTCCATCCCTTATTTTACCTATATATAAAATATACCTACAGAACTTCATAGGGTTGCTGGGAGAATGCTATGCTTGGAAAATGCTTTGAGGATCCTTAAATGAAAGGCATTATAGAAGTACAGTTTATTGCCATTTATTACTAAGGGTAATAAGCTAATACTGTAACACATTTTCTTCTGGCTGTGCATAATGAAAGAAGTTATGTTCTATAGGGAACACAGAAGACATTTTATAATTGTCTAGATTAAAGCCTATTTCAACTGGGACTAGTTGCTGAGTAGGGGATCCAAATTATGTAGATTTCCTCCAGGGTATGCTCTCCAGAACAAATCCAGCCCCTTTCTTTGTGGCTGTGGAGGGGCTGTTGGCAGCAACACTAATATGGTTCCACCAGGGGAGGCGGGACCTGGATGTGATGCTCCTCTACTCAGTGCTCTGTCCTCCATGATCTCCCTGGCTGGCAGTGAGCCTGGATCATGGGAGAATGCAGCATTATGGAAATATTCCTGTCCTCCCTCCCACAGAGGAGAGAGAAGACTATAACAGTAGTTTGGCACAAAGCAGCTTTACAGCTACTCCATAAACCCCACTTCCTCCCCACTCCCATCCCTGTACCTCTCCTCAGGCTCATCCTAGCTACTTAGGCTGTATGCTGGAATTAGGTTTTGGCCCTTCATGTAGTATCATCACAAAGGTGATGATTAATGTTTTGCCAAGGGCACTCATTGCTTCACAGAAAGTAGTGGAAACAGGTTCTGGGGGAAAGCTTTCATGATCTGAAGGTGAGACAGCCAACTATGTTTAGACAGGTTTCAGAGTAGCAGCCATGTTAGTCTGTATCCGCAAAAAGAACAGGAGGCACCTTAGAAACTAACAAATTTATTAGCGCATAAGCTTTCGTGGACTACAGCCCACTTCATCGGATGCATAGAATGGAACATATAGTAAGATATATACACACACATACAGAGAAGTTGGAAGTTACCATACAAACTGTGAGAGGCTAATTAGTTAAGATGAGCTATTATCAGCAGGAGAAAAACTTTTGTAGTGATAATCAAGATGGCCCATTTAGACAGTTGACAAGAAGGTGTGAGGATACTTAACTTAAGGAACTAGATTCAATATGTGTAAGACCCAGCCACTCCCAGTCTCTGTTCAAACCCAGGTTAATGGTATCTAGTTTACATATTAAGTCAAGCTCAGCAGTTTCTCCTTGGAGTCTGTTTCTGAAGCTTTTCTGTTGCAAAATTGCCACCCTTAAATCTTTTACTGAGTGGCCAGAGAGGTTGAAGTGTTCTCCTACCGGTTTTGGAATGTCATGATTCCTGATGTCAGATTTGTGTCCATTTATTCTTTTGCGTAGAGACTGTCCTGATGGCGGATCAGATATTAAACTGATACTGCATGCAACCTTAGCTCAAAGGCCTAGAAACAGTAAAAATGTGAGAGGAAAAATAATGAAAACAGAGAAAATTTGTAGAAGGAGTCTGATAATATTATTTATAACATGTACTTTGGTAATAATTTCACTGATTAAAATCTTTAACCTACAAGAATATTGCATATGTAAGGGGACTGTTGCCCCCTTACTAACATCCAGTGGGGGTGTTTCAGTTGCTAGCTCCCAGTACTAAAAAGGTGGAAGGGTTGATGGGGAATCAGGACCCTGAGACTGACAGCCCCCAGGAACAATGGGGAGAGGCCAATGCTCCAGGTTAGCCTGAATGACAGGGCGGGCAGGCTAATCAGGGAGTTTCCATCCTCTGTGTGAGCTGGATTTGCCTGGGTCAGACAGAGTGGGGCTGAGCTAAGGAGAAACAGGGGCCCAAGCTGAGCTGGGGAGCAGAGCTGGGCCAGATCCAGAGAGAGCAGACCCTGTCCTGGGAGCAGAGCTACAGCCCCAAAGCCAGAGGCACAGCCCAGAGAGAGCAGACTTGCCCTCGGAGGAGAGCTGCAGCAACCAGAGCCAGAGGGGCCAGGAAAGCAGCCCACGAAGCAGGTCAGTGCTTGGGGCAGAGTCACAGAAGCAGCCTGCAGAGCAGACCTGTCGTGGGAGCAGAGCTGTAGCAGCCAGAGGCAGACGGGCCAAAGAAGCAGCCGAGGGAGCTGGAGGCAGAGCAGCAGCAGTGCAGAGTCAGAGTGGTGGAGCTGGGGCTGGAGCAGTCTGGAGCTGGGTGCGGTGAGCAGCTGGGGAGTGCGAGGGGGACCCTGGGCAGCGGGCCCAGCACAGGGAGACGCCTCAGCCAAGAGGCTCTGCAGGCCAGGCTTGGATCGTAACCCTGACAGGGCGGGGGCCACACTGGGAAGAAGGGTCCTACCACTTAGAACCTGAGAGCGTTTGGCCACCACCAGAGCAAGTGTCCAACCCACAGCATCCCTGCAGCACAGCCCGGGCCTGAGAAGAAGGCCGGGGACTTACAAGGAACAGACTGTGAACTGCCCTGACATTCCAGAGATGCTGTTTGTGATGTTCCCTGCTACAGAGCAGGTTGATGTGTTTCTGTTAACCTTTCCCATTTTTCCTTATTCTTTTTAAAATTAATTGTTGTTTAAATAACTTTCATTTGCTTTAAATTGTATGTAATGGTCAGTGGGTCAGAGAAGTGCCCAGTGCAGAGAGAGTACCCTGGAGTGGGGTCACCCTAGCCCCTGTCCTAGGTGACCATAGCAGGGTTGGGGGTCGAGCCCCCCAGGAATCCTGGGCCCAGCCTTGTTGGGGTTACGAGGACTCTGCCAGACAGGAGAGTGGAAGGGGAGTCCTCAAGGGCAGGGAGGCCACTGGGTAAAGGAAGTGGGAGCGAGGACTCAGATCCTTTCCCTAGCCCACTTCACCGGGGTAGTGCAGAAGCCAGGAAAGTTCCCCACAATAGTGGGACTATTCCCCCGCTTAAACATAGGCAGTTCACCTGGGGAAAGAATCATAGAAACTTTATTTTAAAGGGTGTTATATAAACTTTGAGGTTACTGGAAACCAAGTTAATGAGCCACAGTGAAGAAGTGTAGCAAAGGATTTAAAATGAGAGCAAGAAACTACAGGATTACCAAAACATCCAACCTCTAAATCCATGAATAATGTTTCTCTTAAGATTGCTAAAAAATAGTGCATTCTCTCAGTTTGTATAGGTTTAATAAAAACTTGCAAATCTTTAATCTTTTTGTCTGGTGTAAAGTTTGTTTACAAAACCTTTGAATGTAGAATGAAACTCAGTACATGCAAACAGAAAGGGAGAGCTTTACATTGTACTGTTTGGAACTGTATAAGGGGAAGAATTAAAAAAAAAGACGTCTGCGTTCTAGACTTTGTGGCTTATAAAATTCTGATATAAAGAACTAACATCACACACTTTTGTATGTTTTGTTTTTGTTTTACTTGTAATATTTGAAAGTACTTCTTGTATAAATTAGCAAATTAGCAGTTTATCTGTGTGGAAAAAAAAATCCTCAGAGTTACTAGGTTATAAGTGAATTGTTCTGCAGCTGCAAAATCAAGTGCCTTAGCTGAGTTAATGCTTTTCATTTCTTTTGCATGTGTCAGCATTAATGGAGGCGAGCTTCTGTAAAGCCTTGCTTCTGAAGATGGTGCTGAGCAGACTAGATGCAGTTCTGTTGAATGCTTTTTGCATTTTTTTTTTTTTTGAACAACACACAAAAGGAGACTTCAAATCAGGCTGAACTTCAAGCAAAAGTTAATGCTATTCTCTTTTGGGTTCAACCACCCACTTTGCTTAAGGTCACTAGTTGAGGCTAATGCTGCACAGAGGGGCTGCAGCAAACTTGGCATCTCCTTGATTAGGCTCCCTGCTGATCTAATACACATACCAGCTCACTTGCCAAGTCAAATAACACATTTAGTGAATTGGAAATAAGACTTAAGTGAGCCAGCACAATGCGGCTTCCCCTCTCATCTTTTTACCGAATCCTTCTCTTTGTATGCTAGATTGTGAAAACTGCTCTTGTTAGAGGACTTAATCTTCATTTTTTCCTGTAGATTATTTGGAAACAGGTCAATTGAATGTTGGAGCTGCTAACTCCTCCTACCAAAGAAAGAAACTGCTTGTGGCATACTGATTGCATCATTTAAATGAAAGGTTCCTATTATTAAAAAGAAAATACTGTCATATAAGGATCTCTCAAAATGAAAAAAATCTTGATATTAAATGCAGCCCTTTTTTTAATAATGTGTTTATTTCTTTGTCTCCTAGTCTCTCTTCTCAAGATTGCCCGATTAACTGCTGGTGAGTAGTAATTGACAGGGTTGATCACCTCAGTAAATCTTCATCTTTTGTAGCTGTACTACTTTAGTTAATTCATAAATATGGTAGGATACAATAAAGTGACATTCCTAGAAGATATTTCTATAGTGACTTTCATAAGAGCAATCTAAAGCACTTCACATAACGTTTGACTTTAAACTATTCTATCTTTTGGTGACAAAATTGGGACAGAATTTAAGCCTCCATAGCTTGTGTTTTGGTTTGCTTTTATGTTATTTTTAGCAAGGGGGAGGGGGTCATTGTATGCAGTATAATCTGAGATTTAGCATAGCTTTATCATAGATTTTCATGCCATAATAATCTGTAACTGTCTCATATCTTTGTGTTAGGTGTTCAGGGTTATGATGTGTATTGACTCTTTTACAATCTAGTTATCTCTCCTGGTCATATAGATTTATGTGCATCTCTTCTCTGACTAATCCTGAAATATAAGAGCTTGAATTTTGAGGTGCCTGAATATATTTTACATAACACTAAAATACCGTAACACAGTACAAAGCTGAAAATGGAGAAAAATGGCAGTTATAATAGCAACTCCAAAGAAGACGGAAGATTTTAAATAGTGCATGAAAAAGTAAAATGTATCTATATGAAATACAAGTTTATGCAACTGCTGGAAAAATTAGTTCCTATTTTTTTTCCCATGGTAATGACCAGAGCATGTGAATTCTAATGAGCTGAGTTACTGTATATTAACATGCAGTTATAGTTTCCCAGGCCCTAGCACAACATCATGGCGTGTAGGCAGGGCCAGTTGTAGGGGCAGATGCTGGTTTTTTTCCCCCCATTCTGATTGGTTGGTGTTTTCTTTTCCTCTGCTGACTAGCCAGAAGCAGGTTGTGTACTGTGGTTTTGTACTCAGTCTTTGAGGGAAACATGGGGGAAGACATGCTGAAAACTTTTCCGCCTCGGACAGCAAACTGGTAAGGCCAGTCCTGAGTGTAGGGCTGGCAGTGAAAGTCACTAAGCCACTGACTTCCCCAAATATCTATTTGATACTAATGGCAAGATTGTGACTTGCCTGATGTGGTTGTGGTTGAAAAATGTGTTTATTTCTCCCCACATTCTGACCTATCCAGATCCTTCAAAGACCTTTATAGCTGAGCCTCAGACTTTGCGATAGGTGCAGTTCTTTCGCAGTTTACCATCCCTCACCAGTTACTTCATCCCTGCATCTTTTTCTCACAGAAACTCACTCCCACAGAGAGAAATTATGATGTTTGAGCAAGGAACTCCTGGCCATCAGAGCTGCCTTTGAGGAATGGCAGCATCTCCTCAAAGGATCTCATGCTTCTGTCCAAGTCTGAACTAGAATCTAGAGCATCTATAGCCAACACAATGGCTCAGCCAGCTTCAGATTCATTGGGCCTTTTCCTCTCCTGATTTGACTTTATGGTTACATACCATCTGAGCACTAAGAGTGGTGAGGTGGATGCCTTGTGTCCCAAGGATGAGTGAGGAAGAGCAGGAAGCTCCCACCACCATCATTAAATACTCCCACTTTGTCTGCAAGACATTCACTTGTCACCTGCAAGACACTCACTTGCCACCTATTCCTTGCTTCCATTTGTTGCCTAGTCTGCCATACTCTAAGGAACACTGGTGCTTCCCTGGATTCAAGGTTTTACCTAAAACAGTGGTTCTCAAACTGGGGATCGGGACCTCTCAGGGAGTCGTGAGATTATTCTATGGGTGGTTGCGAGCTGTCAGCCTCCACCCCAAACGCTGCTTTGCCTCCAGTATTTATAATGGTGTTAAATATATTTAAAAGTGTTTTTAATTTATTAGGGGGTCACACTCAGAAGCTTGCTACGTGAAAGGGGTCACCAGTACAAAAGTTTGAGAACCACTGACCTACAACAAAAGACTTCATTTATCCTGGGGAATGTTTCTACATTCCCAAGGGCAGCTCCGAGCTTCAGGTGCTAAGGTTGTACCATGACTCACCCATGGCAGGCTATTTCGGCCATTTAAAACCTAGAACCTGATCACTAGGTACTTCTGGTGGCCAACCTTATGAACTAATGTCAAATACTATATTAGGTCATACAACATCTGTGCCCATATGAAGAAATCCTGAGCTAAGCCTGTGGGCTGCCTTCAGCCCTTTCCCATACCTCCTCTGCTTCATTGGTCCACCCTCTCAATGGACTTTGAGTTACTGTGCTTCCAACGGCACTCAGTTATCCTCACCGTAGTGCATTTCCTGACCCAAATGGCCCATTTTATTCCCTGCTGTACTGTTCTGTCTGCCCAAGAAACTGCTTAATCATTCCTGGAGCACATCTGTTGATACCATATCATGCTGACATGCATCATTTCAGATCAAGACCTCAAATTCGTTTCTTGGTTCTGGCAGGAATTTCTCTGCCCCAAGCCCCTCATCTCGACAGTCTACCATCCACAGACAGATGGCCAGACTGAAAGAGTTGGTCAGATCCTGGAGCTGTACCTCTGCTGTTTCCTGAATTTCCATTAGGATGATTGGTTTTCACTGCTGTATTTGGCTGAGTTCACATACAACATCTCTACCCACACTTCAACTCAACACACCCTCTTCTTTGCAAATTTTGTTGTTCACTCACATTTCCGTCCAGAGTTGCACAAAGACTCTGCCATCCCAGCAGTCCTTGACCTGGTCCACCAACTCCAGCAAACATACCAGGAACTCATGGTGCACTTACTTGCTGCAAAAGAAGCAAAAAAGTATTATGCCAGCTGAAAGTGACAAGCTGCCCCTAGTCTTCCAGTAGAGGATAAGGTTTGGCTCTCAACTTGAAACCTGAGAAACAGCCACCCTTCAGCCAAGCTTGACCACCAATACCTGAGTTCTTTTCAAATAATGGAACAAATAAACCCAGTAGCCTTCAAGCTTCAGCTTCCAGAATCCCTCAAGATTCATCCTTTCATCTTTTCCTCCTCAAATCATTTGTCAACAACTGCTTCCTGAACTAGGTAGACCCACCTCCCAGTAATTGTCCACAGCGTTGCCTTATTGATGGGTTGATATATTAATTATTCTCTTAGAGAACAATGGTCAAGAATAGCTCAGATTCCTGAGGACTACAGTATCAGGAATATCATAGAATATCAGGGTTGGCAGGGACCTCAGGAGGTCATCTAGTCCAACCCCCTGCTCAAAAGTAGGACCAGTCCCCAATTAAATCATCCCAGCCAGGGCTTTGTCAAGCCTGACCTTAAAAACTTCTAAGGAAGGAGATTCCACCACCTCCCTAGGCAACGCATTCCAGTGTTTCATCACCCTCCTAGTGAAAAAGTTTTTCCTAATATCCAACCTAAACCTCCCCCACTGCAACTTGAGACCATTACTCCTTGTCCTGTCCTCTTCCGCCACTGAGAATAGTCTAGAACCATCCTCTCTGGAACCACCTCTCAGGTAGTTGAAAGCAGCTATCAAATCCCCCCTCATTCTTCTCTTCTGCAGACTAAACAATCCCAGTTCCCTCAGCCTCTCCTCATAAGTCATGTGTTCCAGACCCCAATCATTTTTGTTGCCCTTTGCTGGACTCTTTCCAATTTATCCACATCCTTCTTGTAGTGTGGGGCCCAAAACTGGACACAGTACTCCAGATGAGGCCTCACCAATGTCGAATAGAGGGGGACGATCACGTCCCTCGATCTGCTCGCTATGCCCCTACTTATACATCCCAAAATGCCATTGGCCTTCTTGGCAACAAGGGCACACTGCTGACTCATATCCAGCTTCTCGTCCACTGTCACCCCTAGGTCCTTTTCCGCAGAACTGCTGCCTAGCCATTCGGTCCCTAGTCTGTAGCTGTGCATTGGGTTCTTCCGTCCTAAGTGCAGGACCCTGCACTTATCCTTATTGAACCTCATCAGATTCTTTTGGCCCAATCCTCCAATTTGTCTAGGTCCCTCTGTATCCTATCCCTGCCCTGCAGCGTATGCCCTCCAATCCTTGCCTGCTCTGCTTCAGCCCTAGTTCCTGCTTCCCTCTGAACTCCTGACTCCTGGCTCTGCCAGTGCCTTTTCTCCTGACCATGCCTCTGGCTCTGACCTTTGGTTCTTTTCTGGCTCATGACTTCTGGCTCCTGGTTCCGACCCTTGGCTTCCCTCCTAACCATGGCTCCAATTCTGCCCTCTGATTCTTCTTTGACCACTAGGGCAGACTCCTGCTTTGACCACTAAGTCGTACTGCCTACACGTGTGTGAGAGCCCAATGGTGCAACTTTAATTTGGCCTCTTTTTGAACCTGCATTATGATACAGTCTTTAATTACGTGATCAAATCCTATTGACATCCACATGACCCCTGCCTCAGTAAGGGCACAGGCTGAACTGTGCTCAGGGAATTTAAAAAAAAGTGCTTTCTCGCAGTTTGTATAGGTTTAATAGAAACTTGCAAATCTTTAATCTTTTTGTCTGGTTTAAAGTTTGTTTACAAAACCTGTGACTGTAGAATGGCATCCAAATGACCCCTGCCTCAGTAAGGGCACAGGATGAAACTGTGCTCAGGGAATTTAAAAAAATTGTATCATATCTAGTCAAGGAGACAGGGGCTTGCAGGAAAAGAGAGGATGGTTTTACTGTTAAAGCACTTCACTGCCATTCTCCAGGGTGTCATTGTATCCCCACTATCTACAAAGGAATTCCTATATGATAGTAGGCAAGACACTTAAACCAACATTTTGGTGGCAATTTGTTTCTCACAAATAACACTTAAATTGCAACTGAAGTCAGCAGGGAACTGTGATTTAAATGTATAAATAAGGTGCTATGAACTACAAAATACTCTGAAAAAATCAGTCCCTAGGCATCTCATGTTGGGCATTCAAACCAATGGATGCTTTTGGCAACTTTAGATTTAGTATCTCTGTTCCTCAGTTCTACAGGAGGATAATACCCCTTTGTGTCACATGGATGTTGCAAAGATAAATTCACCAATTGTTTGTGAAACATTCAGATATTACGGTGATGAATGACAAAAACCCTGAGAAAATTAATTTTGGATTCAGTGCAGGGCTTGGATGATGTGCAATAAATAAATCATAGGGCCACATATTGAATGATGAGCATAAAAAGAAATACTAGTTACCGATCTATTCTGTGCTGTGCACTGAATGAGTGTGAGGTTCTTTGGTATCTTTTTTTTTTTTTTTAAACCGTGAGCATAATGTATATAAACAGGCAGCCCCTTAATTCTGGCGTAAACTAATTTCTGAGTGCTTGACTTTGCAATCTTAGCCCTTTAACAAATTTTATGGGTATAATACACTAATATATATAGATATATCTTCAAAACACTTCCCTACTTCATACATGTTCTCTAGCTCTCTTTGGCTTCTGTGAGTGTATATATAATAGAAATTAAATTACTTGAGGATTAGGAGCTGTTGGATCTCCATATTCTTCTCCTAAATGCCACATGTGTCTTCTAAAACCATAGTTTTAAAAATCCACCAGCTCAGGTGGCCACATAAATGTGCCCTTAGCATTTTTTGCTGACAGTGTTAGATGTTAATATATTTCTGTACTCCTCTCTGTTGCTACATTATTCTATTACTATTACTTAATTGCACTGTTATGAAGTCTGATGTTAACATCTAACCCTTAATAAAGACAATAGCAAAGTTTGTGGTATTGCACTTTACAATGTAAAACATAGACAGTTCTTCAGCAACTTATCTCTTGATTTTTCTCTACTCGTTAGAACTGTATTGTTCCTTAATACCTTAGCCACAGCTTGATGTCTGCTAACCTTAAGGTAAGGTTTTAATGCAGTGAGGCACTTTTACCTCACTACAGCCTTGTCAGTAGAGGAAAATAAAAGTGGCATGTTCATGTTTCTCTGGTTAGAGAATGTACTTACTCTCCACCAATGTTTTTCCTCTTGTTGTTTTCCTTGCAACTCTACAGAGCAACTTGTAGACATTAAGACCATTAATAATAAAACTCCCATCTGTTATTGATATCTTAAAGTACCTGCAGTACCTTTAAATTCAGTAAGCCCCTCATCAAAGTGTAATGGGTGGCTGCTGAGAGCAGCTGACATCCAGACAGCAGATGACATGAGACAGGTGTAAAATAAAGAGACTAGTATTGGGGGATCATGACTTCCTAATACTGCCCAGGTTTGTTCCACCTGCCAAAGTTCCCCTTTGTAGTTTCTATCATATAAAATGTTCTTTCCCACTTCAAACTGTTTAGTGGTTCTGAGCATTGTTAAGCACATCTGCCCTATTTCAGTAGGGGTTGTAATGAAATCTGCTGTGTGTCTATAATATCCTGTGTGTGTTTACACAGGATACCATTAGCATAAAGCACTTTGGGATCCCTAAGGATGAAAGGCACTATATATATTGGACTGCAAATGTAGGATATCATTTATTATTTATTTAGATCACAGTATAATTTCTCCAAATCATATTGGATCTTGTTAAAAATGAATGCTAACCTTAAAGGATACCATCAAAGTGTTTTTGTAATTCTTTTTAAAATAGGCTTTTATTTGTTTTTGTTTGCAATTAGAATTATGCAAAATTTGATCACTTTATTTTGAAAATTTTATGTAAATTTTGAAATTTAATGTCACGCAATTTTGGCTGCTATACATTTCAGTTTGTGCCATTTACACTAAGTGGTTATTTTTTCCTGGAAACATGAGAAAAATTCTAATTTCCATGTGCTTTTGATGCTAATACTTCTTTCATCAAAATTGCCTTTTTTTTTTCCTTAGGGAAATAATGGGCATTCCTTAGTGGAATTTTTACACCAAAATTGACATTTTTGAATATCATAATACAATTTTTTTAAATCCACAATTAGTACAAAAATTTCACATTCCTGATTAAATGCTTGAAACCATATTTTTCTTCCTCCATTTTATGTGTGCACACACATAGTCTTGTTCTGATAGGGTTGCTGCTGGCCCGCTAAATAATCAGTTCTTTTTATGGAAGAACAAACCTGTTACATACTGTATTTTTTAAAATATTTAAAAATATATTTATATGAACTAAATCTTCCCCCTTCACCAAAACCACGTTACAGAGGGGGAAAGAAGGGTGTATTTTATTTGGCTTCACTTCTCTGCAACTGTGAGAAGTCAAGGTAAAAATTTCAAAAGTACCTATGTGACTTAGGGGCCTATGTCCAAATGAAAGATAATGAAACTTAGGAGCCTAAGTGCTTTAGGCACTTTTGAAAATTTTACCCCAGAAAATAACTTTTTAAAATCAAAGCTGAGATGGTCACACAATCAGTTGACTCCAAGAGCTAAGGCTTTAAGGAAAACACCCAGTAGCATGAGATTTTGTGATAATTTTATCAGCTGGAAACGCCCACTTCAGGGTTACAGCAAGCAGGATTCTGTGTTCCCTGTGCAGACTCCCCATTTCAGAAGGTCTTTGACAAGGTCCAGCACCAAAGCCTATTTAGGAAAATAAGCAGTTATGGTAGAAGAGAGAAGATCCTCTTGTAGATCAGTAACTGGTTAAAAGATCACAGACAAAAGGTAGAATAAATGGTTAGTTTTCACAGTGGAAAGAGAAATAGTGGGATACCTGAAGAATCTGTACTGGGGCCAGTGCTGTTCAACATATTCATAAATGATCTGGGGAAAGGGCTAAACAGTAAGGTGACAGAATTTGCGGATAATTCAAAACTAACAAAACAGTTAAGTCCAAAGCTGACTGTAAAGAGTTACAAGAGTTACAAAAGTGGGTAACTGGGCAACAAAATGGCGATGAAATTCAGTGTTGATAAATGCAGAGTAAAGCACATTGGAAAATATAATTCCATACAAAATGATGGAGTCTAAATTTTCTGTTACCACTCAACATGGAGACATTGGAGTCATCATGGATACTTCTCTGAAAACATTTGTTCAGTGTGAAGTGCAGCCAAAAAAGCTAACAGAGTGTTAGGAACCATTAGGAAAGGGATAGATAATGATACAGTAAATATCATAATGTCACTATATAAATCCATTGTACTCCCATACCTTGCAAACTGCATGAAGTTCTGGTTCCCATATCTCAGAAAAAAGATATATTAGAATTGGAAAAAGTACAGAGAAGGGCAACAAAAATGATTATGGATATGTAACAGCTTTCATGTGAGGAGAGATTAAAAAGACTGGGACTGTTCAGCTTGGAAAAGAGATGACTAAGGAGGGGATATGATAGAAGTCTATACAATCATGACTGGTGTGGAGAAAATAAGTAAGTGTAATCTACCCCATCCCATAACATGTGAACCAGGAGTCACCAATAAAATTAATAAGCATAAGGTTTAAAACAAACAAAAGGAAGTACTTCTTCACACTACACACAGTCAATCTGTAGAACTCCTTGCCAGGGGATGCTGTAAAGGCCAAAAGTATAACTGGTTTAAAAAAAAAAAGAATTTGATAAGATCATGAAGGACAGGTCCATCAACAGCTTTTAGCTAAGATGGTCAAGGGTGCAACCCCATACTCTGGGTGTCCCTAAACCTCTGACTGCTGAAAGCTGGAACTGGATGACCGGGGGTAATTCATTTGATAAATTGCCCTGTTCTATTCACTCCCTCTGAATCATCTGGCAAGCACCACTGTTGGAAGACAGGATACTGAGCTAGGTGGACCATGGTCTGACCCAGTATGGCCATTCTCATGTTCTTATTTGTTTACCTCCTACACTGGTAACAACAGTGGCAATGGCTTCTTATATAGTTACAGAGAAGGCAAGACTTGTCCCTAAGAAAAAGAGAAGAGTCAAAGTTTGGGCACATTAGCTTCTCCAGCATTCTAAATATGTAAATATTTTTAATGCCGTTAAAAACTAAGTGACTGTACTATAGTATTAAGTTTAAATCTGAGCCTCAGTGTAGCCATTTCATTTTAAGCTAAGAATATGAAATTTTATTAGGAACCATAGATATGTTTTCAGAACCTGGATATGTGTGATGTCATTAAAGACAACACATTATACTGTTCATCTATGGCAGCCAAACTTTTTTCCCCTGTCCAAGAGCCTTTTCTTCCATTAAATTAACAACAAAGTGAATACAGAGATATGAAAGATCATTTTTTTTAAAGATTACTGCTCTAGAGCATGGGAGGCTCTTTAAAATAAAAATATAAAAATAACCATATACACTCAAGTAACAATAACTGCGGCAGTGATTACCTGGAAAGCTAATTCCATAGTGCACCTCATCTTCCAAAGTCACCACGCTTTCCACATATCAAAGTAGTAGAATAAAGAAGCAAAAGAAATTTTAACATTCTAAATATAAGAAGAAAATGGGAGTAGAAAATGAAGAATTATATTTCATGGTATTTACCTGCTGCTTTAGTGATTTGTGTATTACTACTGAATTTGCTTTTTGACTCTGTCTGAAATTCAAATTTCCATATAAACTGCCTGTAAACAAACCACAATCAAATATTATATTTGATAGGACCAGAGTTTGCAAGTTTTGCTAGACTTTTTCTTTTAAGCTGTTCTAGGTCTGGCTGTTGTATTAGTTTCTTTAGTAGTTCATTTTTTAAATACCTTCAATTAACTAAAATATTTACCAGTTGTAAAAAGAAATACGTGACTGAGATAGTGAATTTATAACCTTACACAAAGGAGCAAAAGAAATTCACTACTGGACATATTTTATGTCCTAGCTCTGCATTCTACTTTGTTCATCTTTATTCTGTCTGAGCCTTCCTCCCTACATAGACACTTTTACAGTGCATATACTATCAACAAATATGAACTTGTTTCAATTTACAACACTGTAAAAGTGTTACCACATTTTCTTATTATCTGAGTTGATAGACTAATTAGAAACAGTCAAGGTTATATCTAGGTGTTCCAATAAAAATGGTTCTAATTGCCCTGAGACTGAGGATAATTCAATTACAAATCTTTTCAATTTGATTCATTCCTTTCTTCGTAAGGAAGGATTATGTTGATGGGTTTCAGGTAATGGAACTTGGTGGCTTTGGAGGGGCATTAAAACATCCTTCCAGCTTTAACTAATGTGATTAAGTTTTATGAAGTTTGTTTTTCTTCTTAAAATCTTAGAGGTCAAGTACTCATGTGATTCCCTTGAAGCAGTGGTTGAGAGGCTGGTTAAATTGAGGAGGTGGTAGTAATCTCTTGAAATGTGCTCATTAGAGTTCTAAAAAGATTTGAAAAAGGCCTTTTCCCACATCACGCAACCTAAGTTAATAAATGAAAAAGGCATACTACTTTTCAAGTCCTTAATTATTAATTCTTGGTATAGAATTGCTTCTTGGATAACACCCTTTTATTGGATCACACTTCTGTGATCATTACTGGATAGATAGACAGGGTTGACAAATATTTTGAAGTTGAGTTCAAACCTTTGCCCTGTCAGTAATCTAAACCAAACCAGATATTTACTGAGCCAGCAAAAAAGATATTGCCATCCTTCCATGGAGTGGGAGGGGAATTCGTATAGCTCATCATTCCTTCTCCAGTTTGTGGATAGAAACAGAGGTTTCCAAAATATTTTAGTCACTTATGTTTATAGTTGTGCATGTCCATACTGTTTATAGAATCAAAATGATAACTCTTATTAGAAATGTAGTAACTCAGCCCATTAAGGTAGCACTCAAATATTGTGCTTATGGGTAATTTGGTGTTCTGATACATCTGAAAAAGTGGCTCGTGGATATTTGGTATCCAAATAAATCATATTGTGTCATGAAATGCACCTAGCTGCTTTGGAACATTGTAAAGATTGATGATGTGCTTCAGAGGATGAGTGAAATACAGGGTCTTAATTCTCTTTTAAGACCTGGATTTATCATTACCAGTACTAGCTCTGGCTGAATAGTAGGAGTGGGGGAAATGCACTGAAAAGATGTTTTGCAAATCCCAAATCACAATTCAGTGCAACTCTTTTTTGACAAAGGGATCACTCAGTTCAACAAAAACAGATTCTCTCATCACTGTACTGCAGGCTGGGCACTGTGCTGCTTTATTCAGAGGCATCACAGCCGTGTGTGTCTGTGTGTACACACACGGAAGAAGGGAATTCCCACCCAAAAAATAGGAAATAAGGGAGGGATGGGGCATGGCAAGACAACTTTACTAGAATGGTCAAACTTTTTACTTTCTGCTCCACAAACATTCAGGTGATGGGGTTGTGTTGGCTTGAATGTTTGAGGAAGTGAATTTATTCATATGAATGTGTTCTGAAAATGCTTGCCTAGCTAACTTGTATAAGTTTGTCATTGGGTGTTTTGAAGTGGAGAGTGGGAGAGACAAGGAGAATACTTTGAAATCAATGGCTTTCTGCCCCCAAAACTTTTGAACAGCAGCAGCAGTGAAGAGGAAAGGGACAGGCTGGGTTTGGAGGTGAATGCTCAAGCATCAGGGGTGTATCATGGTGAGTGGAAATGGAGTCAGAGAGCTATATTCCCCGGAGGGAATGTTATTGAGGGGTCACCAGCAGAACAGGGAATGCAGGGAGGTAGGCTAGAAGCAACACAGACACAGGGGTGGGAACAGTGCATGAGGCTTAATAAAGTTCCAGCACCTTACAGTGCATTCAGCATCATTTGTTGCTAATGAAAGAAGGAGGTTCTTTCCTGGAGAAACTTCAGATATCTTTCAGCTCCAGGAGGAATGGAAAAGTTTCTTGAAATATTAAAGTGGGAATCAACTCCCGACACTACTGCCTTATGGAACAAGCTTTAGCCATGGCATAGCTATGCATATCCCTCTGCAGCCACATTGTTGTCCTCTGACATCACATGAAAAGGCTGCTGACAGCCCTGCCACTGTTAGGATGAAATGGAAAGCCCAGAAAACAACAGCACCAGTCAGAAAGAAAGGAGAGTTCTGAGGCTACTTTAAATTATTTTTAGGACTGGCCCAGATTCTAGTCATGCCCTTACATAGGGGGCATAAAAGAGACATAAAGCCACCTTTGCTCCTCTTCTGAGTTGTGCCAAGCACAGTTTGGGTACAATTCAGGATTGGGGCCAATTAATTGTTTGTGTACTATTTGCAAACAGAAAAAAGTCACATTTGATTAAAATTTTGTGCAATTAATATTTTGATCAGATTGACCTACCACACAGTTCATTCTCTATGACATTTCACATTTCTAGATTCTGTCAAGAAATTAACTTTCTATCAGACTGAGTCCCAAATTCATTTTTTATGTAAACAGGTGCAACCTCATTGAAGTCAATGGAGTTGCATTTGCCTGTATCATAGATGTACTCATCTCAACAAGAAGTAGAGAAAGATGCATTTGGATAGTGGTGGTATCAGGGTTATGCACTGAGTCTCAAGTGAAAGCATCTGTAACATCTAGTGTTACAGATCTTATGCTTAGAAGCCAAAGTTTACTGTTAATGAAAACTGTCAAACATTTATTTCTTGGAATTTGAAATTTCAAAAAGTGACCTTCCTGATCTTTATATTTCTGTAAATTTGCCAGAAGCTGGGAATGGGCAACAGGGGATGGATCACTTGGTGATTGCCTGTTCTGTTCATTCCCTCTTGGGCACCTGGTGTTGGCCACTGTCGGAGGATGGGATGCTGGGCTGGATGGCTCTTTGGCCCCACTGTTACCTCAAGGGGAATAAGGCAATACTTCAGAAAGGAAAACTTTAGAAATGGTAAAGAGGAGATAAAAGGAAAGCCCCTTTTCTCAGAAGGTACAGACTCAACTCCCTCCTGTATCTGTCACCAGTGGATTTAGCTTACAGTAAGGGTGTCCCTCCTTCCTTGTGTAACGTAAATAAAATAAAGAGAAGACAAGCTAATATGGTGCAAACAAAGGTAAGTGCATTCAGGGTAAAGGTACAGAAAACTGGGAGAAATGTGGCGGGGGGGGAGGGTGGGGAGAGAAGAAACACAAACCTAACCAATACAATGAAACAGTGACTGGGTTTAGGAGATTGAAGCTCAGACCCACAAAACCTCCCTTGGTGTTCAGAAAAATAAAAAGTGAAACCCCAATACAGAAACCTCTCCTACTACTTTCAGGCGCAGTGGATGCTATGCACCGACGTGAGGCCCAGGACCTTCAACTCTCTGGCTGATTGGGAGCCTTCAAGGAGGACTACTGGGGAGTCCTGACAACTGGTGGACTTTGTTGCAGGCGGGGAGACCCTCTGGGATGATGGATACCAGGAAAGCTGCAGGATTCCCTCACAGGTAAGATGGTTTCGCTGTGGCAGGAATGATGATGACGACAGGTCTCTCCTTCCTCTGTCTCGCTTTGGGACAGACGATGTTCTTCTTGTTAGCTCTGGAACGTTGAGAAGACCTGACCATGCATGTGCTGCCGCTGGAATGGATAGCTCCGTGCAGGCGCTGAGCGAGATCTTATATAATCTTTAAGACGGGAAAAGTTCTGATGGAATAGAGCGTTAGGGGTTGGTTTTGGTGGGAAAAACTGCTTCTGTCCGGTTTGAGCCAGGGGACTCCAGTGTCTAAGTTGTAAACAAATTCGCTTACAAAGATGGAATTTAAGGGTCACATAGGATTATACTCCATATTAGATTTCATTAGAGCCAGTGATTTACATAACTGTTATCATATATACATTATTCAAACAACTAATTAAACACATTTAAACAATACCAACACAACATTTTTCTAACACCACCCAGTATGGCCATTCTTATGTAATTGTTTTCTTCCAGGAGTTGGGTCATATTTTTTTCCTGATTTTGTCAGAATAGTCAAAGTATCCTTAGATCTTGCATCCTGCCCCTTGCAAATATTTATCTTTTAAATCACTGTTAGTACATAGACATTCAAAAGCATAGCCTACGGCTCAGATCATGCTGGCACTATTGTCTGCAAAACTGAATCCAGGCTTGTTGGCATGCCACATTCAAAACTGGTGCTACAAATCCTGCACTATTTTTATATATGTTAAGAAAGCTGTAATGTTCAGTGGTGCATGCTTTGCATTGACACTTGGTGTGGAACTGGGCTGTGCAGAGCTGGTGGGCTGGAAGATTGCCCACTGTGCTGCAATTGCCATGTAGTGGACCATTTGGCCACTCTTGAACTTGCATTAGATCCCATGTTTGTCTGGCTGAGTTAGTAGCACATCAGTGATACATTACCCCACAAGTGATTTTTACTCTATATGGTGGTAAACAGTCACCAATCTGTATTGATCTCAATAAAGGCAAATTTATCTGTCTGTTTCTAAGTTTCTTTAGTCAGTTTTCTCAGCCATCTTCCCTATTGCTCTCTTGAATACCTTGTAATTGCTTATGTGTATGTACACTATTACCTTGTGCTGGATGGAATGTCAGACCTACTGACCTGTGTGATCATGTTCCTCTCTCGTGATTGGCACACAGAGGATATGAGCTGTGAACTGGTAGGGGACAGTTCATATCTGGAATAGTGTCCTGAATTGTATTTTGGTGATAGCAGTCAAGTCCATGGTTCATATATGCAGTTGAGCTTTTGACTGTGATGCCTTTATATACTTAAATGCAGCACATGGATATATGATTGTCTCAAATAGTATTTCTGCAGATTTAGAGACCCTACACAAACTTTCCTTGGAGTCTTTGCCCTTAGGTTATCTGGTTAAAGTACCGAAACCCCAACTGTTAGAAAATCTGTCAAGTGGGAGGAAGGCCTGGTGCTTCATTTCCATTAGGCTGTGCCAAGGAACAAAAGAATCTGGCCAAAGGCAGCGTTGTCTAATGGATAGGGCACTGAAGTGGGAGTCAGGAGGCCTCTGATCTGCTGTGTGACTTCGGGCAAGTCATTGAATTTCTGTTCTCCTCATTCCTGTTGTCTGTCTTTTCTGTTTAGACTGTAGGGTCTTCAGGGCAGGGACTGTCTCTTACTGTGTGTTCATATAGGTGCCACAATCTTGGTTGGGGCCTCTACCTGCTATCATAATACCAGTACTACTAATATAACTTTGTTAATGGTAATACATGATTTCATAGTGATGATAATTTTGTCTTTATTGCTGCAATCAGAGCCTTAAGAGAGCAATCTGAGTTCTCTTAGTTTCGCATACTGCTGCTGTATTTCTTCTGAATCCTAAAGCACCTTGAAGTAAACTTGGCTGCTTGTTACATGTGCTTGCAGAGCCTTAAGATTCCGCTTCTCAAGGGAAGTCCATTGGGTTTGGTTCTTGCAGATAACTTTCACATACTTAGCTTTAGTATACTTTTTTCACTAGCTCAAGACGGTGTCTAAAAATGTATTCTCCTTGATTTATGATATCACATGCATGTTCTGGTAATGCATCTTTAATTTGGAACTACTCTATCACTTTACTATTAGATTATACTACATTTTCAAGGGGTATTGTTCTTTGGTCCAAATCTTCAGGTCCAGTCAAGGTTTCCATTCCATGTTGTTGTTTAGTGAACTCTAAATATGATAAAGTTATGAAATTGTGTGTTATTCCCTCTTATATTTAATTTATATGAGGGAGATTTCATCTTGGATTTTGGTGCCAGGAAGGACAATGAACAAAATGACACCTCTCCTTTTTTAACCTACTCTCACGTTCTATGTTTACTTAGCATTTTCTTCAAAGCTTTCTTCTAGGAATAGTTCTCTAGTTGGATTACTACTCCTGATTATCTGCTTAAATTATGAGGCCATCCAGGACACCAAATGATAAAATATTCAATAAAACTTCTGGACCTCTAGTAAAATGAGTCTACCATATTGCAGTCTACTGGTTTCTCCAATTTTTCCATGTGCTTCTGCATTTTCATCTGAAAATTAGCATAGTTCATTGTAATGGTCAAACCAGGCTTCTACGGCTATCTTTGCCCTGCTTGGGTATAAGGGAGTCATGCTTGTGATCTATTTTGACTTATATAGGGTCTTTGCATGAATTAAGTTCACTTCAAACTAAAGTTATTCTATTTGACTGCATAAATGTGCCCTAATTACATGAACAAAACTGTAGCCAGATCCCTGAATCAGTGTGGATTAAAACATCATTTCACAGCCAAACAGAAACATGTTTCTAATCACTGCACTTGAATTATTGTTATGTAGCTCAGGGCTTGTATTAAAATCGCTGAATAATTGCAATCAGATTATTATAATCAAGTACAGGAACAGTAATTACAGGTTACAGTCATTTTAAGCTGCCCTGGAAGTCCCATATACTGATCATATGCATATTAAAAGTTTATGTTAGTGATAAAATTAATGAACAGGATTGCAAGCTCCTGTCTGTGAGATAGGTGTCACATATCTTACTGTACCGGGAATTGTGTTTTGCATAGCAAGGACATCCAGCATGTTTACATATTTTTCAATTTTCACACCAGAGATGGGGGAGCAGGAGAAATCCACTTCCCCGCTCAATGTACAAGTAAACCGCTGCTTTACTGAAGCTTAGCTTAATTTCCATTAAAATACATAATTTTACTTATTGTGGTGACTATGTCAGGACCTTCATTTATTTTATAATTATTTATTATATCCACTAGAAATGCATGAAGTGGTCTGGGAAAGGCAGAGAGGGGAAGAAATCTTGGTCTTTTCCCATTTGAGGGCAATTTGTTTAATGTTTAATTTCTAGGGGGAAAAAATTATTTTAGGCAGGGAAGAACAGGAATTAAGAGAACTTTTCCAAACCACTTCATATGGTCTTGTTTTGGAGAGGCCATAAAATAAATAAGTATTTCTGATTTCCTGAAGAGTTGTATTAAAAACAGAAACTCATGCTGTCTTAATAATCTGATTGAAAGACAAAACCCCACTGGTATAGCTATAATAGCCTTTGATTCAAACAATGAATATGGAATAAGAGATATGAATTGGATTGTGATGGTCTGGATCTAAAATTAGAAGCAGTAGAGCCTAGGGCTATAATCACAAAGAAATGTCTCGTGCACACATATGCTAACCACTGAATAATTTTATTATGGTTTTGCTCCTGATTTACAAAGAAAATGGGGACACAATAACAGTGAGATTAAGACTAGCAAATATAAGTACAACTCCAGAAGCTGGGACTGGACAACAGAGGACAAATCACTCAATATATTGCCCTGTTCTGACAGGTTTCAGAGTAACAGCTGTGTTAGTCTGTCTTCGCAAAAAGAAAAGGAGTACTTGTGGCACCTTAGAGACTAACCAGTTTATTTGAGCATGAGCTTTCATGAGCTACCGATGAAGTGAGCTGTAGCTCACGAAAGCTCATGCTCAAATAAATTGGTTAGTCTCTAAGGTGCCACAAGTACTTCTTTTTGCCCTGTTCTGTTCATTCCCACTGAAGCTTCTGGCACCAGCCAATGTCAGAAGACCGGATACTGGGCTAAATGGACCATTGATCTGACCCAGTATGGCTGTTCTTTTGTTCTTGTGTTAAGGATATATAGTATGAGCATGAAAAAAAGCCTTTGCTATATATAAAGGTTCCATACCATACATAGATCACAAAGGAGAATTTACTTCAGCCCTTTATTCAGGCCTATAGCAGGTGATAAATTTTTGACAATTAAATGTGAATGAATAAGAAAATGGCATTTGGGAGGACAAGATAGACCAACAGAATAATCCTGTGCCAGCCTCACAGACTTTCTACAGCCACCATGACTGTCAGCATAAGCCAGATAAAAGGCCAACCAAACACCCAGATGCTGCTGCTGGAAAATTACATGCTAGAGCTCAGCATCTGGGCTGCACAGCTGCCAAGTTCACCCCATGGGTGCCCACAGTGCTTGGCTCAGATGCTGGATCAGACAGAAGGGGAGTGGGCAACTGGAATATGCTGAACACCTCAGCTAACAACTAGAAAATACAGAGCCAAGTGAGTAATAAAATTGCATGAACTTGCCAATGTGGTTTAGAACGCCATGAAAATACAAGTTTAAGTTTAAAAATAAAAATCCTTAGGATTTGTTAAGCAAGAAATCTCTGTCTAGGTAGTCAGGAGTGAGAACAGAGTTGTAATTAGAAATGGTATGGAATGAAATACCCATTCAAACCACCTACTTCTCCGTGTCACCAAACAATCTGAGAATAGTCAGAAAAAGTTCCTGTATCTGGAACATAGGAAGTCCTATACAGTAACAAGGCAGTGGCCCAACATCTGGTCTCTAACAGAGAACACTGCAAGAATAGTGGACAATTATGGAATAATCTGCCCATCATGGAACATTCTTCCCAACCTCTGTGAGTTAGTGGTTGATTTATTCAGCAAGAGAGTTTATATCTCTTCTGTCTGGTATGTGAAGAATAAGAGGGGAAAAAAGGGTGATCATCAACATCAAAAATGGTTCTTAATCTAATTGTTGATTTGATTCACAAAATGTTTGTTTGTTTGTTTGTTTTATTAAGTAAAAGGTCTGCAGTATTCTACGGTAATTCTCCAGAACACTGCAATTTACAACACTACCACTAACAATTTTTTATCCGAAAGTATAAGACAAATACGAAGAAATCAAAATGAACCCATGGATTTTACTGATACTTTTAACCTCCCATCCTCCACGTTGCCACCTCCCAAAATAAGAATATGGCTCTGGGCAAAATCAATATGGAAAATTTCAGTCCAAAATAATTTTGTTTGAGAAAGTTATGAGCATCTGGGAAAAAAGAAGGGTTGTAAATGGAAGCTACATTTAAACTAGAGCTATATGACAATCATTAATACCCCAGCTCTTGCCCAGGCTGCAGGGATTAGCTATGACCTGATAGCCTTGTAGCTGGAGACCAGACCTGGTCACCTGTACGTTAGTTTTGCTCAAAATAGGTATCAGACCTATAAGAATGTATTTAGTGCTTAGGCTCTGTGAAATGCTTGTAGGTTGCTGCATGCATTCATCTCACTTCTAATGTCTATATTCCATGTTATAAGATAATATTTTAACTTTTTCTCTGTAACTGTAAAAGTACTTGCTCTGAAACTATAACCAGTGGCGGTGGAACCCTTTTAATAGTGAGGTTGCTAAAAGCTAGGCTCCTTATCCCGGGTTGGGGGGATGCGGTGGGGGGGACCAGTAAGGGTCAAAGGTTGGAGGCGGGCACAGGGCCAGGAGTGGAGCCCCAGGCACGGGGCCCCTGCATGTGAGGCCAGTAGCAGAGCCCCAGCAGGGCCTAGGGCCAGCACCCCAAGATCAGAGCCCTGGGCACGGGACCAAGAGTGGGGCCCCAGATATGGGGCCCCAGGCACAGAACCAGCAGCCAGGAAGTTGGGTCAGCAGCCAGGGAGTGGACCGTGGGGCCAGTGGCCAGGACCCAAGCCCCACACCCCTTAGAAACATAGAATATCAGGGTTGGAAGGGACCTCAGGAGGTCATCTAGTCCAACCCCCTGCTCAAAGCAGGACCGAACCCCGACTAAATCATCCCAGCCAGGGCTTTGTCAAGCCTGATCTTAAAAACTTCTAGGGAAGGAGATTCCACCACCTCCCTTGGTAATGCATTCCAGGGTTTCACCACCCTCATAGGGAAAAAGTTTTTCCTAATATCCAACCTAAATCTCCCCCACTGCAACTTGAGACCATTACTCCTTGTTCTGTCAACTGCTACCACTGAGAACAGTCTAGAGCCATCCTCTTTGGAACCCCCTTTCAAGTAGTTGAAAGCAGTTATCAAATCCCCCCCTCATTCTTCTCTTCTGAAGACTAAACATCCTCAGTCCCCTCAGCCTCTCCTCATAAGTCATGTGTTCCAGTCCCCTAATCATTTTTGTTGCCCTCCGCTGGACTCTTTCCAATTTTTCCACATCCTTCTTGTAGTGTGGGGCCCAAAACTGGACACAGTACTCCAGATGAGGCCTCACCAATGTCGAATAGACGGGAACGATCACGACCCTCGATCTGCTGGCAATGCCCCTACTTATACATCCCAAAATGCCATTGGCCTTCTTGGCAACAAGGGCACACTGTTGACTCATATCCTACTTCTCGTCCACTAGGTCCTTTTCTGCAGAACTGCTGCCTAGCCATTCGGTCCCTAGTCTGTAGCGGTGCATTGGATTCTTCCATCCTAAGTGCAGGACTCTGCACTTGTCCTTGTTGAACCTCATCAGATTTCTTTTGGCCCGGTCCTCCAATTTGTTTAGGTTCCTCTGTAACCTATCCCTACCCTCCAGCATATCTACCACTCCTCCCAGTTTAGTGTCATCTGCAAACTTGCTGAGGGTGCAATCCACATCATCCTCCAGATCATTTATGAAGATATTGAACAAAACTGGTCCCAGGACCGACCCCTGGGGCACTCCACTTGATACCGGCTGCCAACTAGACATGGAGCCATTGATCACTACCCGTTGAGCCTGACAATCTAGCCAGCTTTCTAGCCAGCTTTCTATCCACCTTATAGTCCATTCATCCAGCCCATACTTCTTTAACTTGCTGGCAAGAATACTGTGGGAGACCGTGTCAAAAGCTTTGCTAAAGTCAAGGAACAACACGTCCACTGCTTTCCCTTCATCCACAGAGCCAGTTATCTCGTCATAGAAGGCAATTAGATTAGTCAGGTATGACTTGCCCTTGGTGAATCCATGCTGACTGTTCCTGATCACTTTCCTCTCCTCTAAGTGCTTCAGAATTGATTCCTTGAGGACCTGCTCCATGATTTTTCCAGGGCCTGAGGTGAGGCTGACTGGCCTGTAGTTCCCAGGATCCTCCTTCTTCCCTTTTTTAAAGATGGGCACCACATTAGCCTTTTTGCAGTCATCTGGGACCTCCCCCGATCGCCATGAGTTTTCAAAAATAATGACCAGTGGCTCTGCAATCACATCCGCCAACTCCTTTAGCACTCTCGAATGCTAAAGTCCCGGCCCCATGGACTTGTGCTCGTCCAGCTTTTCTAAACAGTCCCGAATAGTCTTTTTCCACAGAGGGCTGGTCACCTTCTCCCCATGCTGTGCTGCCCAGTGCAGTAGTCTGGGAGCTGGCCTTGTTCGTGAAGACAGAGGCAAAAAAAGCATTGAGTACATTAGCTTTTTCCACATCCTCTGTCACTAGGTTTCCTCCCTCATTCAGTAAGGGGCCCACACTTTCCTTGACTTTCTTCTTGTTGCTAACATACCTGAAGAAACCCTTCTTGTTACTCTTAACATCTCTTGCTAGCTGCAACTCCAGGTGTGATTTGGCCTTCCTGATTTCACTCCTGCAAGGCCAAGCAATATTTTTATACTCATCCCTGGTCATTTGTCCAGTCTTCCACTTCTTGTAAGCTTCTTTTTTGTATTTAAGAGCAGCCCCTTGTTCATGCACCTATGACTTTAACCCCCACAGTCAGGAGAGAACCATTACCATGTGTGAAATACTAGTTTGCCACTGGAGGTGTTATCTCCTGCCCAAGAGCAGAACGGCCATAGACACTAGACAAACTATTGTGGAACATTGGAGGACAAACAACTTTGTTGATTGCTCCCCCCTACACATGAAGAGGAGACATGCATATGAACTCGTTCCATCATCTTAAATTCTGGGGGAAGGGAATAAAAATCTCTTGACAAGAAGAAACTGCATCTCTTTTTGGCTGTTGAATCACTTAAAGCCAGAGATCCCCAGGGGCTACCTCCTGGGTCTGCCCTGAGAGACACATTGAATTGACAGATCACTGCAACTCTGTAACTCTTATTAGATGGTATCTCATTGGTGTGTGTATGTTTGCTTTCTTTAATCTGTAAATAGCTCATATTCCTTTTTCCTAGTTGATAAACCATTAGATAGTTTATTACAGGATTGCCTACAGGTGTTGTCTTTGGTGTAGGATCTATGTCCAGATAGACTGGAGCGTCTAAGAAGACCATCTGTGACTCCATGGCAAGACTGGTATAGTGATCCAGGAATTCACATTTGTTACGGGTTTGGTAAAATTTAGTTATAGAACACACCACCAGTTTGGGGTGTCTGCCCTGTTTTTGACAGTCTGCCCTGAAGGTAAGCAACTCACAGTCATAAGCCACTCCAGACAGTGACAAGTATTGTCCAATTATTGTCTAAATAAACGTATTGAAGTACATGTATAGTTGAGGAGCAAGTGATTGTTTTTCCATGGACTAGCACAAACATTCAGCTCCAGCTCTGTGCTGTCCTATGGAGAAAGCTCTGTGTGTGTGTGTGTGTGTGTGTGTGTGTGTGTAAAAATATGTTTTGAAGGGCTTTCATTGAAAACAACTCACTAATTGGTCAAGCAATGCATAGCACTGTATACAGGGAATTAAAAGCTGCAGACCAAGGATTTTGACAAAAATGAACAGAGGCCTAATGCTCTGGTATATAATGAACTACTGGATCTATGAACTTTTTTCATGCCTTGTTTATGCAAAATAGTTCAATGCTCAGTTAGAAGAAGGAGTAGAGTCTGAGATCTCTATCAAGAACTGTTTCAGAGTGATAGCCGTGTTAGTCTGTATCAGCAAAAACATTATCGTGAACTATGTTATGATGGTTCACCTATAATGAAAGGCAGTTGCACTTGAAATACAGAGAAATGTATCAAGAAAAAGCTCCCCATGCTTTTTACGCATTCTTCAGGGTTGATAATTTGTCTCTGGTTAGTAGACGCCGGAAAGTTTCTAGCAGAAGGAATCAGAGTAACAGCCGTGTTAGTCTGTATTCGCAAAAAGAAAAGGAGTACTTGTGGCATGTCATAAATATAAAGGGAAGGGTAAACCCCTTTGAAATCCCTCCTGGCCAGGGGAAAGCTCCTCTCACCTGTAAAGGGTTAAGAAGCTAAAGGTAACCTCGCTGGCACCTGACCAAAATGACCAATGAGGAGACAAGATACTTTCAAAAGCTGGGAGGAGGGAGAGGAACAAAGGGTCTGTGTCTGTCTGTATGCTGCTCTTGCCAGAGACAGAACAGGAATGGAGTCTTAGAACTTTTAGTAAGTAATCTAGCTAGGTATGTGTTAGATTATGATTCCTTTAAATGGCTGAGAAAAGCATTGTGCTGAATAGAATAACTATTTCTGTCTGTGCATCTTTTTTGTAACTTAAGGTTTTGCCTAGAGGGGTTCTGTATGTTTTTGAATCTAATTACCCTGTAAGATATCTACCATCCTGATTTTACAGGGGGGATTTCTTTATTTCTATTTACTTCTATTTTTTATTAAAAGTCTTCTTGTAAAAAACTGAATGCTTTTTCATTGTTCTCAGATCCAAGGGTTTGGGTCTGTGGTCACCTATGCAAATTGGTGAGGCTTTTTATCCAACATTTCCCAGAAAAGGGGGGGTGCAAGTGTTGGGAGGATTGTTCATTGTTCTTAAGATCCAAGGGTCTGGGTCTGTAGTCACCTAGGCAAATTGGTGAGGCTTTTTACCAAACCTTGTCCAGGAAGTGGGGTGCAGGGTTTTGGGAAGTATTTTTGGGGGGAAAGACGCGTCCAAACAGCTCTTCCCTAGTAACCAGTATTAGTTTGGTGGTGGTAGCGGCCAGTCCAAGGACAACGGGGGGAATATTTTGTACCTTGGGGAAGTTTTGACCTAAGCTGGTAAAGATAAGCTTAGGAGGTTTTTTTCATGCAGGTCCCCACATCTGTACCCTAGAGTTCAGAGTGGGGGAGGAACCTTGACATGGCACCTTAGAGACTAACCAATTTATTTGAGCATAAGCTTTCGTGAGCTACAGCTACAGCTCACGAAAGCTTATGCTCAAATAAATGTGTTAGTCTCTAAGGTGCCACAAGTACTCCTTTTCTTTTTTAGCAGTAGGAAGGGATTTTTTTTTTCTTGCAAAGTCACCGCATGTTTTCTTTTCAAGGCCTGTGGCTTGCACACTGTTAGTGAAATGCAGGAACATGACATTCTGATAAGTTCTACAGTTTGTTTAAAAGACCTGTGGATAGATGTTGGACTTATGATTATAGTGGTGCCCACGAATGGTACTCCATTTAAGTGACTTTGAATGTTTCCCTTATAAATGTGGAATTTCAGGTATTTGTCATCCAGTAAAACAGCACTAAGGCTGAAATATGGAATACAAAATTACAGCACAGAAACTATTTTTAAATTTACAATTCAGCCTTTTTAGGGTTCATTGTGTAAGGATTAGATTAAAGGGCGAGATGGTCGATTTTTAATCTGGATATTGCCAATATTATGACTCACTGTATGTCATCTTGGGTAAATCACTTGATCTTCTGAAGCGACTCTGTTAACCCAACTATAGAACTGGGTAGAAAGTAAGACATTTTTGGAAATGTTACGTCGGAGATGAGCTTTTGTGAATTGAAGAGAGAAAATAAAAATTGGAAGGGAAAAACTGGGAAGACAGCAAAGCAAATAAGACTACCAGTAAGGGTAAGGTATTTTTGCACTGCTGCTAGATAGCATAAAAGCCACAGCACACTGACACACTAGCAGGAAGTTTCTGTACAGCCATTTAAGACTCTAAGAGTACGTCTTCTCCAGAAATTTTCCCCTTATTTTACATATGCTTGAGGTTACAGGGCGTGCCAAGGCCATACTTCTAGAACAGGGGTGGGCAAACTTTTTGGCCCGAGGGCCACATTGGGGTTGCAAAACTGTATGGAGGGCTAGGTAGGAAAAGCTGTGCCTCCCCAAACAGCCTGGCCCCTGCCCCCTATCCCCCTCTCCCACTTTCCGCCCCCTGACTGCCCCCCCTTAGAACCCTCAATCATCCAACCCCTCCTGCTCCTTGTCCCCTGACCGCCATCTTCGGGCCCCCGGCCCCTTAACTGCCCTCTGGGACCCCACCCCCTATCCAACCCCCCCCCCCCCCGACTGCCCCAACCCCTAACCGCCCCCCCAAGGACCCCACCCCCTATCCAACCCCTCACTGTCCCCTGACTGCCCTGCCCTCTTTCCACACCCCCGGCCCCTGACAGGCCCCCCAGGACTCCCACGCTTGGATGGCACACATAGTGCACATCATCAGCCATGCCCGTATGGGGCTATTTACTTGTACATTTTTTTGTTTTTCCCCCCCAGGACATGGTGCAGCTCGCTGGAATGCTGGATGGTAGAGTGGTCATAAACTGGAAGTATGTTTTATGTGGATTTTGGATAGGAAATAAGTCTCGTGCATCTAGTTTGGTTTCTCTTCTAATCCTTAACATTTCCATTTAGCCATTGGAGGACAACATGTCAAACTCGGTCACCTCTTTGATATTTAAGTGCATCCCCTCCAACCCCGCCCCATCCCCTGACACTCCCCCGCAGAACCTCTGCCCCATCCGACCCCCCCACCCCCGCCGCTCCTTGTCCCCTGACCACCCCCGTCCCACCCCCATCCAACCGCTCCCTGACAGCCCTCCCCTCAGGACTCCCACACCTACCAACTGCTTCCTGCTCCCTGTCACCTGACTGCACCTCGGGACCCACCGGCCCTGGCCCCCTTACCATGCTGCTCAGAGCGGCATGTCTGGCAGCCGCACCGCCCAGCCGCAGCCAGACGCGCTGCCCCGCAGGAGCGCGCAGCCCCGCCGCCCAGAGCACAGCCCGTGTGGTGGCGTGGCTGCAGAGAAGGGGGGAAGCTGGGGAGGGGCTGGGGGCTAGCCTCCCCGGCGGGGAGCTCAAGGACCGGGCAGGACAGTCCCGCGGGCCGGATGTCGCCCGTGGGCCACTAGTTTGCCCACCTGTGTTCTGGAAACGGTGGTCATAATGATGTTGCAGAGAGGGTTGCAATAAGGAGTTGGAAAACATCCATTCAAGAACATTTTGGCATAATAATCATAATCATAATCCAAGACATTTTATTGTTCTGTAGAACCAAGGAAAAGGTAAATTTTGCTAAATTCACTCCCAAGTACTACATTTCAAACTGTTCTAGAAAATGCTTTATATGAACTTTCTGAATGTGTACAACAAGAGTAGCTGGGTTTGTTCTCACAGATTCCCATTAGTTTTTGTTTTTCTTTATTCTGTTTTAATGTCACTACCTCAACCAAAAAACAGCTGGCCAAAAAACACGATAGCCCAGATCTGCATTTAGAGTAATGCTAATGTGCAAAGCAAGACCGTCCATAATTCCAAAAGAAGCTGCAGGTAGAAAACTCACTCCATTGTGTCTACTGTGATATATGTATCAGGGGTTTACTATGACTGCTTCAGTTTGCTTCAGATAAGCTATTACCAGCAGGACAGTGGGGTGGGAGGAGGTATTGTTTCATATTCTCTGTGTATATATAAAGTCTGCTGCAGTTTCCACGGTATGCATCCGATGAAGTGAGCTGTAGCTCACGAAAGCTCATGCTCAAATAAATTGGTTAGTCTCTAAGGTGCCACAAGTACTCCTTTTCAGTTTGGAGAGATTTCCCTTTAGTTCTCTTGCTAGAAATACTGTCTTTTGTGATGTGATGATATTGACTTGAATGCACAAGCACATCACTTTAGGATGGCACAACAGAAATGTTCACTGGTGGTGAAATTATGGATAACAAGGATGATTGAATAAATTCTGTAGGAATCTAAAACTGGGCTCTGTGTAGGAGCTGTTATCTGTAGACTTCCAAGGAAAAAGGTATGGAATAGTGGGTTTCAAGATTAGAATATTCTTCTAGGAACTGAAAGCTTCTGCTGACATGAATGAGAACTGAGGGTGCTTAAGCCCCTGAAGCAAGATTTATCTATTCCATCTCAGCAGCCTGAAGTGGTCTTGAAGTGAAAGGGATATCATTGTCCAGTGACGAAATTTCATTAGTTTTATAAAAATAATTTAGGACTGGGACACATTTATAATGTCATTTCTTCCTTTTGAGAGAACTTTTTCAATAGAGAACAGATGCAAAGTAGATATTGAGATGAAATGGACTGAATTTGCCTTTAGAGGTGTCTTCTATTGACTGTACAGGCCACTGACAGGCTTGCTGGGGATGCACTTAAATCAAAGAAGTGACCGAGTTTGACATGTTGTCCTCCAATGGCTAAATGGAAATGTTAAGGATTAGAAGAGAAACCAAACTAGATGCACGAGACTTATTTCCTATCCAAAATCCACATAAAACATACTTCCAGTTTATGACCACTCTACCATCCAGCATTCCAGAGAGCTGCACCACGTCCTGGGAGGGGAAACAAAAAATATTCAAGTAAATAGCCCCATATGGGCATGGCTGATGATGTGCTCTATGTGTGCCAGTTAGAGTGCTGCATCATGTTTAGCAAGGCCCACCCACCATTGAAATTCCCTCAGACACACCCTTGTTTTCTGTGACCCTGGGCCACTTTAAAGGGTCAAATAATAATCTTGGACTAGGATAGGGGAGCTGGTGGGAATATGAACTCCTCCCTTGTACCCCGGAGTTTGAGGGCAGGGAGTTGATGGGGACTGGTTGGCCTCTTGGCCCCACCCACACACTCAATTGCCAGCCAGTCCATCAAGCGTGTAAATGACTTCCTTGGGGAGCAAGGAAGAAGTAGGAGAGGAATTGTGTTTCAGAGGTCTCTCTCTGAGGAACAGTGTTTCCCAGAGCTACTCCTGTGGTTGTGGTGCTTATACACACCCCCTGCTCAGAGATGTGATCTATCCCTTTACTTGTAAACATATTTCTTTACCCAGGTTATTAATTACACAATTTTAAATATATAACTTTTTGCTATGGTGCCCCACTTGTTCCATTTCTCCCAACTTGGACAATACAACTCAGTGAAGTCAGATTTCCTTTAGTTTATGGTCATTTATATTTTCAGGTGCTTAGAACTGCAACATTTAGTTCATAAAGAATGCAGGCATGTATTTATTTTATTTCCTTAGGATTTTTTTTCATGAAAATATTTGTATTGGTCCATTTTTTAAAGATTTGCTTTCACAAATCCCTGTCACTGGAGGTTTTTTAAGAACAGATTGGACAAATACCTGTCAGGGATGGTCTAGGTCCCTGGATCTCAACCAGTGTACGTGTACCTCTGGGGGTACACAAAGGTCTTCCAGGGGGTCCATCAGCTCATCTACATCAGTGCTTCTCAACCTGGAGCCTGGGGGTTGTGGGATGGGTTTAAGGGGATGGCAAATGCAGGGCTGGCATGGGAGAGTTGGGAGGAAGCAGGACAACCCCACACCATAGTGGACCCCTCAAGGCTAAGTTACATGCTTCAGCCCTGGGTGGCAGGGCTCGTGTTTCAGAGGTGCAGTAGTCTGGAAAGATTGAGAACCATTGATCTAGGTTTACTTGATTCTGCCTCAGTGTATGGGGCTGGAAGAGACCTTGAGAGGTCATTTAATTTAGCCCACTGCACCAAATAAACCGGACCAAATAAACCTAGACCATTCCTGATAGGAGTTTAAATGATCTCTCAGGGTTTCTTCCAGCCCTGCCTTTCTATGATTTTGTGATTCTAAAATCTGAAGTTTGCACCCACTTTTTGATGGCAGTATCCCTTCAAGTAAGTCCTGCTTTGAACTATTGTGAGCTTCAGGATATTATTTATTACCCAGTTTGAAACAACAATGCTTTAGGGGAAATAGATTATCACTTTTAGAGTTCTAGTTGTGAATTGTTGAAATATGAGAAGATACAAGATCCTTTCCTTACAGCCTTTTTTTGTCCATAACACTCAAGCACTTATTCCATTTTTTCCAAACCTAAATTAGCAACATAGCAGTTAGCTATGTTGTCACTTGTAGCTGCTCTGATAAAAGAAAAGTGCATATAATGCAAGAAGGATCCATAATCCAACTCCATCTACAGTTTTGAAGATTTTACAGGCGCCTTTTCTTTACTGTTATCTTAATTTTCCACTAACATGTCATTCTCACTCTGCCTGTATCTTCTTGATCTTGGGAGTGCTGCTTTGCCTGTCTCAGAGTTGGCTGCTGTGTCAGACTGAGTATCTCAACTATATTTTCTTTCAGGAAGTTCGGCACCATGCAAGATCATGCTAGAACATGAACACTGGGACTAGCCTGGCTAAGCAGCCTAGTAGCTGTTTCCATGAAGAAAAAGATTTGTCAGTCTTGAATCAGGATAATTTTTGGTTAGGTTCAAACATAACTGAAGCTTATTGTGATCTTTATGGTCATTACAATCTGGACAACAAACATACCATACCTAAGCTGTATATGAATAATAATAAACCCTCACTCAATAGTACATAACATACCTTTTCTTGCAGTAGGGTCTCATTCTGACTTTGCTTCTACTGGTTTTTACCACAGTGTAACCCTGTTAACTTTGGGGCCACCAAACCCCTATAGCTCTGCCGCTTAAATGGATGGTGGGAGAGGAGAGAGTGAGTAAGCCTAGATTTTAGGGGAAGATATTGAAAAATTCACCAGTGGTCTGATCCAAGTGGTTTTAGTTTTGTAATCTTTTTATATGTTCACAATGTATTGAACAACAGCTAAAAATTAACCCATTAATTTAGAAGTTACAGTGGAAAAAACAACAAGGAATAAACTGCAGAAGAGTGCTCCCAGTGAATCCAAGTACTATTGATAACGCTGTGGGGTTGTTTTTTTTTTTTTGTTTGTTTGGTTTTTTTGAAATGTTAATTAGTTTTACATTTAACAACTTGTCATTGTCTAAAAGGGCATAGGAGTAAACTTTGCAAAGTGAAGACTGAGGAATTTTTAACTGATTGGTGCCAGGAATTTGCGCACATTCCATTGCTCTCAATAGCACCGTGAATAGACAAGAATTAATTAGCTTTGGTGATCAGTAAGATAAAAGAATCTAAGTATTTGAATTAGTTAACACTGACAAGATGTAGAAAGAAATATTATATCAAATAAATTAAGATGTACACACTGGCTTAGTGGCCAAAAGCTAGCTGGATCCTCATAATAGGAATGGGAACGTTTTCCAAAATATGACATTTCCCCATAATGACTATTAAAAATGTTTATTTGAATTATTCAGTAAAAGTCCACTTGGTGCCACATTGAAAATGTTGACATATACTATACTTAGAAATAATTCTGCATGCCATCTCAATTATTCGGTTTTATTTTTATTACTCGAGTCATTAATTTGAAAGCGGCATCTTTTGTTCCTTAAGAGTTTTTGGTTTTGTGGGGTATTTCTCACCTGAAATGTTTTGTTTGTGATTATTTTGAGAGCAAATAGAAGTCATTATATAGCTGTAGCCTATTGAGTTCTGTAGGAGCCCAGATCTGAGCAATGTGAATTGGATTTGGCCCTGTGATTTCAGAAGCCATTGGCTTCTGTTTAACTGGTGGGCAGGGGAGGGGAAAGCTCCATTTTCATTGATAAAAAAGAGAAGTGACAGACCCCAGAGAACAGAAAATGTTCAGATGCACATATAAAGTCCACCCCCTTCCAAAGAGTGACCATGGTACATCACAAGCATGATTGACAAACATAACATAGACAACTGGACTATATTATAACTAGCAATGGGGAGGGAAAGAGATAAGCAGTCCCCTTCCCTCGTGTTGCCCATCAAGACCTGAACAGAACTATAGCCCTTGTGTAATGCCGACAGACCCTGGTTGGCAGTGGACAAGATCAAACCTGGGATCTCTGGAGTTTAACACATGAGCCTCTACTGCATGAGCTAGAGATTGATGAGCCTGCTACAGCTTTGGCTAAAGATGTGCGTCTTGCTCTGCTCTCCTCAGACAATTCAGCCAGGGCGGCTCAGTGCCCGGGAGCCGGACAGGGCATTCAGATCATCAGGAGCCTGGTGGTATTGCTCTTTGCCCAGCCCAACTCCTCCGCACCCAGAGAGAGAGTCACCACAAGTGATGAACCTGACGGTCTCCGCCCTGAGTTCCACCCTGAAAAGACACACATCTTTAGCAGGCTCATCAATCGCTAGCTGGCCTAACTGTCACTAGAAGGGGACAGAGTACCACACCAAACAGGTATGTGTTACACTTGCACTTGGAGAATATCAGGCTTCTTCTGTTATGATTTCCCACCCTCCACCAGGCCCGCCAACGGGGGTGGGGCAAATGGGGCAATTGCCCAGGGGCATGGGCAATTTAAAAGGGCCTGGGGGCTGCTGCTGCCACAGCAACTGGGAGCCCCAGGCCCTTTTAAATCACCCGGGTGGGCCACAGGGCACCTAGGCACGTGAGACCACTCTGGGCCCCGTGCTTTGGGGGGCCCCGCAGGCCGGTGTGGGCGGTCCAGGAAGTGACAGATTCATCACTTCCGCCATGGGCCCTGCACCCCCAGGGACAGCCCTGGCCCTGGGGTCCAGAATTTCTGTTGGCGGGCTTGCCTGCCATGAGCTCCCAAAGCAGTTTGCCAAAAAGGGGGCAGAATGTAGGCAGAGCTATGGCTCCAGTCTAACCACCCCTACATGCCAGCCAGCAGAGATGACCAGCCACATGGGGGCAGTACTTTGCACTCCTTAAAAGGGTATAGCAGTTGTGTTCATGTACTGAGGTGGTGCACGTCAGCACCGCCCTTTACTATAAACTGTGTGTGACTGCCACAATCTACTCACACCTTGAAATAAAAATAGACTACAAATACTTACAAAGAAAGAAGTATGTGTGTGGGGAGGGAGAAGTAAATATATCCAAGGGAAGGAAGTATAAACAAATTGCAAATCAGTGTATGTACTGTGATATCTACATGTTGCATGCTGGATTTAACAACTTAATATAATGTAGTATAAAAAAGTTTCTAAGATCTTGCTTTACACAATAACTATATAATTATAGGTTTCAGAGGAACAGCCGTGTTAGTCTGTATTCGCAAAAAGAAAAGGAGTACTTGTGGCACCTTAGAGACTAACCAATTTATTTGAGCATGAGCTTTCGTGAGCTACAGAAGTGAGCTGTAGCTCACGAAAGCTCATGCTCAAATAAATTGGTTAGTCTCTAAGGTGCCACAAGTACTCCTTTTCTTTTTATATAATTATAAATTAAAACCAGTGTTAGATTTAAGCTTGATTAATAAATGCATTTAGTTACTTTATTGCTGGTCCAGCTTTGCAGTTGTCATTGAGATTCATGAGATACTTTATAATGGACTAAAGAAGAAGGGGAAGAGTCTAGGTCATGGCAATGTAGAAATGCATCTTTGGATGATATATTTCAGTTTAGATCATTGCTATGTAATGTATAAGAATTTATTCTTTCGTTTTTATCAAAAAAGCGGGGGAAGGGAAATTGAATCCCTCCAGGGTTAGGTTTTAGGACATGGTGACTCTTACTTGTAGATCCATATTACGGCCAACCCAAGCTGGCAGGGACCAGAAATGTTAACATATGATATAATGGTTCTAGGTTCTATATGAAAAGAGTGACAAAACGCACCACTATAGACAGACTTTGGGCTTGTCCACACAGTGCATTAGCCCACACCAGAGGGATGTAAATTCTAGTGCGGGCTAGCACCTTACACACTAGCTGGCCCATATGTATCCTGCTGGCATGCACTAAAAGTTCCCATATGTGTATTATTGTAGAACTGGAACTACCTAATGTGCACTCAGGGACTTTTAGACCTTGCCAGCAGGATCCTTATGGGCCAGCTAGTGTGCAACAAGCTAGTGCGCACCATAATTTACACCCCTCAGGTTGACTAATGCACTGTGTAGACAAACTTTTAGCTGACACTTTTATAGGTAGCCAGAGAGGCCAATGACTGAGCATGAAACTAAACTAACCTCGCTGCTTGAAGTTGTACATCCGCAGCATGTACAGGGCAATGTGGAGAAAGTGCTGTGTTGCTGCCTATTTTGTATGTGTCTGCCACGTTAATAGTGGACCCACTCTACAACGTTGTCAGCCCAACTTTCCTGGGCACTAAATTCTCTCTCACATTTTCAGTTAAAAGATAAAGGCAGAAAATGCACTAAATTAGAAATTAGGCAATCCTAGAGATTTTCTGTTTAGGTTTCAGGTTCTGCTGTTGGCCACAAAGTTTAGACAACTTGCCAAAGCTAAACACAGCGTCTTCTGATGCCCATGATATGGGAATGGGGTCTGGTAGTGTGGAGCTGTTCTGGGTCTGTCACTTGAGGTTGCAGAATGTTATTGCATCTTGCAGTATTTTAATTTTGGCACATTGAAGCGCAGTAGATGGCTCTGTGGCTGGCTCAAGTTTCCATGTGAACTCTTCAACCAGTTGTTTTCTGCATTTAGGGAGAATTGTCTTTAAATTCATTATTTATTTAATTGATTAATTTTAAGTTCTCCATGTGGCATTAGCCAGTCTTTAATGAAAAACATTGTATCATGAGTTAATCTACTTAACGGTACTTTGTTTTGTTTTTCCTATGAGATTTTAGCATTTGAGTAAAGCCAAAATGAACTTTGGCTAACTCTGAAGTCATTAGTTATTTGAGGTGGGGAATCCATTTTGGTACGTTCTCCCCTTAACTCCCCCCTTTCCCAGAAAAATACATGGCAAGCACAAAAAAACCCAGTATGATACTAAAACCTGATTACTATAAAGGGAGTAAAACAGCATTTTAGACTAGAAAGAATCATCTTGCCATGTTCTAAAACTCCATTTATAAGCCTAAAGAAACCTGAGTCTTTAGGGGGTGTGTGTGTGTGAGAGAGATCTTTTTAGGAGGAAAAAAGGAAAATGAACTGTTTTTAGAAGCTGCATTATCTGTGTACAATGTGGATATAGTACTACATTGGTCAGCAACCATAATGTAAAAGGTAATGTGTAAGAGATTTTTATATGCTTCTCAGAACTATAAAGGAAGTGTGAGTGGATTTTAAACATTTTGATTAGCACCACAAAGATTTTAATGCTTTATTTAAGCAGTTTGCTATAGGGCAAACACATTTGGTAGACAAGTAAAATGAAAGCATGGGCATCAGTTTCCCTGTTTTCTATTAAGTAATGTTGCGAAGTAAGCAGAAGTTGGATTCAGATATCAGATAATTATCTCCACACTATGTGTCACAGTAAATAATTTTAATTGGTTTAACTTCAGGGACCATTACTAGCCTAATTAGAAACATGAAAAGGCTACAAGTATTAGGGAATGTCCTAAAGGAATGAGAACATTAGCAATTCTGTCAAGCCATTTTTAAAATAAGTACACAGTAGCAGTCACATTTCAGTAAAAGGCAGATAACTTGAAAGGTGCTTTTAGAAAAATAGTACTTGTGGGTTTGTAATAAGAACTCTAAGGGTAAGCATAGAGATTCTATAGCAGGCTGGCATGTGTTATTACTGTGTTAAGGACACGCTAATCTTGTTCTGATTGCTTTTTTAAAAAGATATGGAGAAAGTTAACCTAAGTCACACAAGAATAATAGAGTTGTGAGAGGTTGGGGGAGAAAGAATCCACACAGCAAGCAAGTTCACTTGGATAAAAAAAGGGGGAAAAGGTTGGGAATCTGGAAAAGCGTCATTAAAAAACTCTATCAGTCCTTCCAGTGCTTCACTGGAGCTCTGTAAAAATGACTCTTTTTTGGTCTCTTCCTTCTCTTCTTCTCTGCCTCAAAACTTGGCTCTCGTACAGTGTGATCATTCCAAATGAGATCATGAGGCAGTGATTTTTGGAGTGAATGTTACCTTTGGTTGCAGTGCAGCTCCACTGCCCCTCGCACCTAGAACAGTTTTTAAATTTCCTAGTGCGTTAATATCTTAGAGGTACGGTCTTTGCCTCATTTGTCATTGTAAGCCAGTGGGCAACAGCAGTGAGCTCAGAGCTCAAATCTCTACTAAATAGTTCAGTTTGAGAAAAATACAGAGAGGCGTAGTTTTCCTTTGCTCTGCATTAAGCTGGCCACTGTGACGGTCCCAGGAAATTTTAATTCTGCCTCTTCATTTTATTGATAATGCACTTAGTTTTGCGTTTACTCTGCACGTGGTAACTTCTTGTTGCTTGGTTGTCCCTCTTCCTAAATGTTTCTTTGTATCACTGTAAGAAAACCTGTCCACAAGAGGTGGTTGGGCTTTTTGGAATGATCAGACAGCTCTATGAAACAAGTTGCAATCATACATCTTCAGGAACAAAAAAACAGGACAGGAGAGATACAAATGGATGGAGGTGCAATGAAGGAATTGCCATACTGAATCAGATTACTGGTGCATTCATCCAGCCCAGTCTCTTAAGGGATCTGTACTAGATGTTTCCAAGGAATGTTCAAGAAATATCATAGCAGAGACTTATGAAATAACCTGCCTATTGGGGAACTAGTCTAGTTAGTGGTTGGCTTGAGCTCCACAGTGTGTGTATTTGTGTGTTCTGCATTATGGCTCAGAGTAATTAGTCTTCAGAAAATATTTTTCTAGACATGTAGTAAACATCCAGAGCTATATAAATATGTAATATCTATATATCTTCTATCTTTCTAGCTCTGGGTAATCACATACATATCCAGAAAATCTTTTGTGACTCCTACTAACTCTTAACCTTAAAGATATTAAGTGTCAATGAGTTCTACAGGTTAAATATGTGATCTCCTTTTATGAGGTTTATATTAGTTGCCTTCCATTTTCACTGATTGTCCTCTTGTTCTTGCACAACGAGAAAATGTAAAAGAAGGGCACATTTTAGCTTCGCAGTACCATTCATTGTTTTGTATACCTCTACCACGTCCCCTTTTTTCATTGCCTACTAGATTAAACCGTTCCAATCTTTACAGTCTCTTCATACTGAAGTCTTGTCATGCCCCAACTTTTCTTGACCTATTTCTGAGCCTCCTGTCTTAGGTGACTGTTTTGAGAAAGGGTGACCAGAACTGAACAAAATATTCTGTGCGAGGACATGTCATTTTAATATATTATGGTATTATTATATTTCAAGTTTTATTTTCTATCCCATTCCTTATGCAGCCTCACCTTTTTTTTTTTTTACTGCCAATACACATTGAGCAAAGGTTTGCATGGATTTGTCCATAATGATACCACAATGGGCATTTTCCTGAGTAGTTATAGTTAATTTACATCTTTGGCAAAATATCATAAAGCAGTTTATAAGGTATGTACAACAACATGGAAGTGGAGACACCTCTGGGAAGGAGAGCAGCATGTTGTACAATGTTAGGAGCAATGTTTCACCATGCATATTGGTCAAACTCCTATTGTGAAAGTTTCAGTGGATCATAAATCAGATGGAAACATAAACATATGTATTTCAAGTAGTTGTATTTGACAAACTGTGTAAGTTCATGTGACAAAAATTATTTGGGGATGTTATAGCTCAATGGTAATTTTGAAGAGTTTGGGATGTGTATATAATTCAAATAGGCTTTAAATGTACAATTTAACTTCAAAGCACAATTTTATAAATGTAAAGTTCAATACATTAGATAGCTTACCCCTTTTGCTATGTTTTCTGTTATCTAGGAAGTCACGAGTGACCATAAAATTGTTTCAGTTAATAATTTCGTCTTCAGAGCTTCATAAACATCCAGGGGAAAAAAATCCATACTGAAACTTGGTTCATGTACTGAATGCATATGGAGAGCTCTAACTGTGTGAGAGTAATTACTGTATCATGATCACATAAGAAAAAGATTTTCAGAAAAAGTCTCCCTATAACACCCTGAGCTTCCAGCTGTATCCTCTATTATGTTTAAAAAGTCTTTTTTTCTCACTCGACATGGAGAGATCCAGGGCAGTAGAAGCTTGGATCTGGAACGGGGCAGGTGTACAGTCTAGGCATGCATGGCCTTGTGTCCCTAATGGATCTTGGGTATGTCATATATATTTGAGGGCTGAACTGGGACATGCCCCTGTCCCCAATGAATGATTTTCAGAACTTGACAGAATTTTCTTTCCCTCGGGTGTCCATCCCATGGCTTGCTTCTAGGGGGTGACAATCTTCATGCTGAGTTTTATTTGTCTCAAAATATTCTTTGATGAGGAGGGTTCATCTACGGAATGAGTTTCTGGAGGCGGTCAGCCTAATCTAAAGATGGACCATCTTCAGGGCTCACTGCAAGGCCTTTCCTTTCATTAGTGACTGGAAAGAAGTGATGGGGGGAAGGGAAGAATAAAAATAGGAAAAGAATATCCCAAGTTGTATATTCCAAGAAGAGCTTCATTCTAACCAGAAAAGAGAATAAAACTCCTTGGAGTCCACTGTGGACCCTATATCTAAAGTAGGTTGGAAGATATTATGGCGATGAGGGCTATAGATAAAACATTAGCTAGAATGTGATATGTTCCTTGCTCCACTTAAGAAGCCTGGAGCCTAGATTTGTACCCTTTTTGGATACTCAGGCCCCCTTAAGTTTTGTCATACAGCTCAGGGATGCTGCTGCCTAAATTAAGCTGCACCAAAGAGAAATCTTATTTAACAAAGGAGAGAATATTGTGTCACCCTGACAAATTTTGGAAATTTTAATTCTGCAATTCAACATTTAAACCTATTTCTGTTTTAAAAAAAAAACTTTGCAGAATAAAGTTGTCATCGTCATTTTGTTTTCTGCTTTCTTCCCTGTCCAAACTACATTAATGTAGGATTCATTGTTTCATTTCTGTGTCTGCTATTTTCATCTGAATGTGATTCTACATTTTCATGCAAGGCTTTACCATATACTGTAGCAATACGAACTGGGGCTTATATCTGTGACTATCTCCAAGTTTCTTTATCTGTCCTAGGCAGCAGGTTTCTTATCTGACAGCCTCATAATTATAGAAGTAGCTGCATATTAATGATTCAGTGCTTACATAAACAACTGGCCTTGGAGAAATCTAATGAACTAACTTTGCAGGATTTGATCTTGCCTAATTAAATGTAAATAATGTTTAATGTTGTGTATGACTGGATTTCTCTAGAAACTTATGACACTTTTTATGTATACAAAACAATATTATGAATGCAGAGTTTTTAATTGTTATCCATCCCCTGCTCAGGTAGTAAAATGCCAGATAGTTTATGAATGTTTTGTACCAATGTGTGCATTGAATCTTTATATTTACTGGGGGTGACATTCTCAAGTGTTTCCTTTTGAAGTTGGCAATTTGTGAACGTAATCTGCATATTTGACCCTGAATCATATTTCTGTAAAGAAATGACCTTCCTTTGGCATTTAGCTTTTTCTTGCCCTCTACAGAATTGTCATTTATCAATGTGAAATGTATTTGATGAAATAAAACCTATTGGGCCAGGTCCTCAGATGAGGTGAATCAGCTTAGCTCTGTTGACTTCAATAGACATATATTACATAGGCAGTGTGAGGTCCATAATGGACTCCATGAAAATGTACCATCATTTTTTTTTTTTGCCTTCAATGGTGCTATGCCATTTTATACCAGCTGATGATCTGCCTCAGGGACTGTCTCACAAACGTATGTTTCTATTCTGCCTTTTTAAGAGCAACTTACGTACGTATATCTCTTCTCTCCTCAATATATTAAAAATATGCATCTATACAGGGTTTAGCCAATGATGGATTTAAACAAAGACTTCAAATATATGCATGAAATTCAATTTATGAATCATTTTAAAGAAACAGCGGAGTACTTGTTTTCAGGGGTCTAGTCTTCATGTGCATGAACATACAAATGCATGGAGAGAATAAACTCTTTATTCACAACTGTGAAATTTAAGAGTTCATTCTAAAGCTGCAGACTCAGCCAGTGAGTGGGCACTTGCAAGAAACTTCTAGAATTCATGACTAATGGATAGTGAAACAATGTCCTTTGTGTGTGCTTGTGTATATATACATGCCTATGGAAAAGTCCTATAGAATTTACTAAAATATGATAACCTTATATTTTTAACCATCATATAGAATTTAATAGAGTGCTATATAACTCTGTGGGAGGATTTTTTAAAAAAAACTACAAATGATATAATCCTAATTTTAAATTTTGAAGGTTTTAAAACAACATACATGTAACTTTATGTATGTGTGTGTAGCTATTTATACTATGTGGGTGATAGTCTGTGTTTCACTTCTAAAATGAGCCCAGGAGGAGAGGGACTAAATATAGCTGAGGCCTGGCTTGAGTAGTTAACACATGGAGGGAGGCCTCATTTCTTGGAGGAAAGAATTGAAAGGTAAACAGATCATTAGGCTTAAAACAGCACATTTGTGCTAAATAAGGTAAGTAAATAGATCAGTCGGCTAAAAAGACGGAATGTTTGAGCCAGCTTAAGATAAGAGGGAAAGCATCCAGGGAAGCATTTAATAACAATGGACAAGATAACTTAGGAATATAGAGATGAAGTAAAGAGTAGGTGAAGCATGGACAATGCATGCATAGCACATGCTACAGAGGGATTGGTTCCTGCAAAGTAACCAAGCCAATCCCCAAATGTGTATTGCAACATATACTAAATGCAATGCAATGTGTAAATGTATGTAAAGGAAGAGATTTGCTGTGTAACTTTGGAAGTGTAGTATGCCCTATGCCGACCTGTCTGCTTGAATCTGATCAACTCAGCATAGCTTTGTTATATGCCAAATAAAGGAACCTGAGTGGCAAAATCTGGAGCCAAACTGTGTGTTTTGGATCCTCAAGAACTGGATGACTTGTTCTTCCAGAAATGAACAGGGTGTTCTGGATAAACTGAATGGAAAAGATTTTGAAGGGATCCCAACACTAACGTGGCTTTAACCCACTTTTATCCCCTCCTCATCCTCGCCTGGTATGTGGCCCCCTGCATAATTCAGAAAGCCCTAAGGCCCAGCTAAATCATGACAGGTACCCTGGGATGCCTGTGGGATGCAGCGCTTCCCAGAATCTCCAGGTGCTGCATGCTATGGTCTAACTTCAATATGCCTATATTAGTGTCCCCAAAGCCTTGATTCTGATCTCACTTTCACCTGTTTAAATCCAGAGTAAATTCATTTAAATCATTGGATTCACAAATGTTTTTCCAATCGTGGTGTATGTGAGATCAAAATCAAGTTCAACGTGTACCTTCCTTTGGTTGCTATCATATCAGTAGCAGCATTATCATAACATATCAAAGCAATATTAATGACCGTTTCTATTCCAGATAGTTCTGGAACCACAAGGGGAGAGGCAATTCTTGCTTTAGTCTTAAGCAGCACACAGCATCTGGTCCAAAAGGTGAATATAGTGGAACTTCTTGGTAAGAGTGACCATATTGGAATTAAATTTAACATCCTTAGGGGGCGGGAGAGGGGGGATACCAAACAATCCCACTACAGTATTTAAGTTCAAAAAGAGGACCAATACAAAAAGAGGAAGCTAGTTAAATGGAAAATAAAAGGAGCAGTCACAAGAGTGAAATGCCTGCAAGCTACATGGAAACTTTTTAAAAACACAGTAAATGAGGCTCAAACTAAATGTTCACCCCAAATTAAAAAAAAAAAAAAAAAAGTAAAAAAACCTGTTACTATGGCTAAACAGAGTAAAAGAGGTGGTGAGAGACAAAAACACATCCTTTAAAAATTGGAAGTCAGATCCTACTGAGGCAAATAGAAAGGAGTGTAATCTCTGGCAAGTCAAGTGGAGAAGTATAATTAGGCAGGCCAAAAAAGGAATCTAAAGAGCAACTACCAAAAGACACAAAAACTAACAGCATTTTTTAAAAGTACATCTGAAGCATGAAGCCTGCCATGTGGGGCCAGTGGACAATCAAGGTGCTGAATGAGCACTCAAGAAAGATAAGGCCACTGTAGAGAAGCTAAATGAATTCTTTGCATCAGTCTTCACTGCAGAGCATGTGAGGGAGATTCTCAAACCTGAGTCATTCTTTTTAGGTGACATACCTGAGGAACTGTCCCAGACTGAGGTGTCAAAAGAGGAGGTTTGGGAACAAATTATTCATCTAAGACATTAGGACCAGATGTTATTCACCCAAGCTTTCTGAATGAACTTGAATATGAAATTTCAGAACTATTAGCGTGGCGTGTAAACTATCACTCAAATTAGCTTCTGTAACAGATAACTGCAGGACAGCTAATATAATGCCAATTTTTTTAAAGCTCCCAAGGTGATCCTGGCAATTGAAGGCTGATAAGCCTGATTTCAGTACCAGGCAAATTGGTTGAAACTATGAAAGAACAGAATTATCAGACATATAGAGGAACACAACATGTTGGCGTGGGTCAACATAGCTTTTATAAAGGGAAATCATGCAGCACCAATCTATTAGAATTCTTTGAGGGAGTGAACACACATATGGGCAAGGGTGATCCAAGGAATATAGTGTGTTCGGACTTGCAGAAAGCCTTTGACAAGGTCCCTCACCAAAGGCTTTTAAGCAAAGTAAGCTGTCATAGAATAAGAGGGAAGGTCCTCTAATGGGTCAGTAACTGGTTAAAAGACAGGAAACAAAGTAATTTTCATAAATGGTCAGTTTTCACATGAAGAGAAGTAAATAGTGGAATACCCCAAGGATCTGTTCTGGGACCAGGACTATTCAACATATTCATAAATGATCTGCAAAAGGGATAAACAGTGAAGTGCAAAGTTTGCTGATGATACAGAATTACTCAAGATAGTTAAGACCAAAGCTGCAAAGAGTTACAGAGGGATCTCACAGAACTGGGTGGTTGGGCAAGAAAATGGCAGATGAAATTTAATATTGATAAATGCAAAATAATGCCCATTGGAAAACATAACCCCAACTATACATACAAAGTGATGGTGTCTAAATTAGCTGTTACTATTCAAGAAAGATTTGGAGCCACTGTGAATAGTTCTATGAAAATGTCTGCTCAATGTTCAGCAGCTGCCAAAAAAGCTAACAGAATATAAGGAACCATTAGGAAAGAGAGAGAAAATGAGACAGAAGATACCATAATTCCACTGTATAGACCCATTGATACACCCACACTTTAAATATTGCATACAGTTCTGGTTTCAGTTTCTCAAAAAGATATATTAGAATTGGACAAAGTACAAAGATGGGCAACAAAAATTATGGGTATGGAACAGCTTCCATCTGAAGAGAGATTAAAAAGATTGGGACTTTTTAGCTTGGAAAAGAGATGACTAACGGGGAATAGAGGTCTATAAAATCATAAATGATATGGAAAAAGTGAATAAGAAAGTATAACTTACCCCTTCACGTAATACAAGAACCCAGGGTCACACAATGAAATTAGTAGGCAGAAGGTTTAAAACAAACACAAGAAAGTACTTCACACAATGCATAGTTAACCTATGGAACTTGTTGCCAGGAGACATTGTGAAGACCAAAAGTATAATTGGCTTCAAAAAAGAATTAGACAAGTTCACGAAGGATAAGTCCAACAATGGCTATTAGCCAAGATGATCAGGGATGCAGTCCAATGCTTTGGGTGTCCCTAAGTCTCTCACTGAGAGAATCTGGGACTGGACAACAGGAGTGGATCACTCGATAACTGCCCTGTTCTGTTCATTCCCTCTGAATCATCAAGCATTGTCCCCTGTCGGAAGACAGCATGCTGGGCTAGATGGACCATTGGCCTGACCAATATGACCATTCTTATATTCTTAATCCTTTTCTTAGGTACAACTGCTGTAGGAGGATATGCTATTGCCGTCATTTTCTTATCTTCTCTTATTACTACTCTCATCACAGTAGGATATGACAATTCCTGCCTCCATTCTTCCCTCTTTCCTCTCTTAGAGGCAAAAACAGGTCATATTGGAGTCAGTAGAAACCCACCTGCTAATTTGAATCACACCAAGATTTTATTCTTAGAGGAAACTTTGCAACTTTTATTGAGCATTTTTAGCACCCATCATCCTTTTCCCCCTATCCTTCCCTTATTTCATTATTGTATGGGATTTTTGATTCAGCTATACTTTTTCTGTCCTCAGATTTAGGATCCCATTTTCACTCTTTCAGTCATTTTGCCATTTATTCCACAGTATCAGATTTTTAAAATTGTGATTTATGTATCTATATCAATAGACTTTTAAAACCGGACAAAAAGCCAGGAGCTATTTTGACCTTATTATTATTATTTAGTTTTATTTAGTCTTATATTTTCATCCTCATTCCCACTTGACTGCACTCAGTTTCCATTAACTTTCCATTCTAAGTGTGCGTGCTGATAAGTACATGAGTAAGATTGAGCTACAGATCCAATGATGTGGAAAGCTGAATTAGATCTTCAGTAACATCCCCCTAACATGCGCACACATATACAGAGTGAAATATGTTTACTTTACCTGTGGGAACAGAACAGGCAAAACTACACAGGAGAATTGCATTTTCTGCCTTTTTGCAAATGAAGCAAAAAGTCAGATTTGCAAATTTGTGACTCTGTGCCAAATCCTGTTTGGCCATTCATTTAAATGGGAGCAGATTCAAAGCCTCTGTCTGCATCCACTCTGTGTGTGGGCGGGGGGGGGGGGGGAGAGGGGGGTACCAAAAGAGCTGATTTTGTTAGGATTTCTAATATTTCTACTGTCTAAGAGAGACAAATATTACAGTATTGGCCATATCAAAGCCTCTTTAGGTGATCTAAGCCATCTAGGGAGATTCTGAAGCCACAAGAATGTGCTTTTATCTTAAATTCTATAAAGAAACCCACAGCACAATGAGTAAAACATCAAGAATTTGTAAATGCCTTTATTTTTATGGAATTCCCTAAATACTGTACAAGGGACTTTTGATATGAAACAGCTGTTTCATCCACATCCAGACATAAGTAGAAATGCTGCTCAGACACTTGCAGTCATTTGAAATCATCTTAGAGCTTCTTCAGAGCCCTTAAATATTAATGAAAGTCAACAGCTTGCAGTACACCTCACTTTGCCCTATAGGGACTATCATTGGTCAGCTTCTCACTGTTTGTTTCCCAGTTAATCAGATTACTCTATCACTGGTACGTGTGTACACCATGCCATTAGTGATCAGGGCCTTTGAAGAAGAGGTAGTTCTGCTTAAAATGGAGCATTAATCCTAGGCTTCCAGATGGGGGTCTTTCTCAACCCCAGCCTCCAGTAAGAGATGAGGGCAGAAGTTCAGATTAAGATCAAGGGTTGAAAACAGCCTTAATAAGTACTGCTGTTTCCATTTAAATTGGCCCTATGAGTCAGAAAATAAGCATCCAGAAAAGTAGGTCAGTGAATTTCTTTATAGGGTGGGCAATATATATATATTTTAATATTTATTTACCTATGTACAGAACTTTATGTGTTGAAAAACATAATGAGTCAGAATCTGACCTTCACACACACCTTCATAAGCCCAGAGTAACTCCACTCACTTCAGCAGTTAGTCTAGATTTACACCAATATTGATGAGAATCCAGCCCAATGTGTGTAAGGTAATTTAAAACAAAACAAAACAAAAAACCTTTGCATTAGTCCTAATGATTATCTAAGCGAATAACACATTTTTTACTGTGCTGATAGCAAATAATTTTACTTTGAAAAACCTACCTATTCAGTGTTGAAATGGTTAATCTGAAGAAGCCAGGTTATTACACATTTCAATTCCAGAGTCAAATATAAAAATTTCTATTATAGGGACAATTAATTACATCTCAAAATGGCAAATGTGCATCCTTGTCAGGTAGAGTGTACTCTGATGGCCTTTCCTCAAACACTGAATGTGGAGATTTGATCTCTTCTAATGGTGCTGAGAAAAGGGTAATTACGCTATGGTCAAAGCTAATTTGCTTTCTGCCAGATGAACTGTTGTATTTTATTGTACGCTGACATTTTAAAGTAATTACGGCACTGTTGACCTTAGACAATTCCAGTTGTATCGCTGTCTACAGCTGCAGCGTTCTACCTTTGGCTGGCAGACAGAGGCTGTAACGAGGTAATGACACGGACAAAGAGCACCATATGGGGCTCCTTTGAGATACACAAAGCCCAGTGAAAGGAAACAAGAAAATTTTAACATCATCATTACAGTCACACATTTTTACAGCCTTGAAGGATCCCATCCCCCCAACACACAAAATGCTCTAAATACTTTGCTTGCTTATATACTGTATATCTGTGTGTTTTTCTTCTGTAAATGGCAGAGTGCATTAAGAAGAAAGAGGTCAGGTAGAACCGAATGTGACGGACTGGTCTTCCACTGACATGAGTTCAAAGGCTAAAGACTATTGATTGAGATAAAAGCCTGGGTTCTTATCTAATGTTAAAGACACTCCTTGTTGTCTGAAAGCTGTGCACATAATTAGGCTGAAGAAGAGCACTTCAGCGAGAAAAATCACTATAAACTGAGCTTCATTAAATGTAGATATTAGTTAATTTAAAGGAATAAGTTATTATTCATTGATATATTTTAATGAGCTATATCTGGCTGTCTTTTCTATGCTAAGAAATATAAACGTGTGCAGAGTGCTTCCTGGCTAATGTAGCCCTGCTAAGACAGCAAAATAGATTAATATCACTTGGAGAGAATAATGCTTCATCCTCTTCAAATAAAAAAAAGTGCAGGATATTGAACTCCAGAATTTATTGTAGTGAGGAGCTGGTTGAAAACTGAACTTGGCTATCACATTAAACTCTTCTGTACTCTTTAGTAGCATATTGAGAATTGGGCTATCGAAATGTCAACTTGTTCAAAACAGGGCATTGGACTTCACCTATATCATATCCTGTAACCTGCTAATATGGTGATTATAAAGAGAGAATGGAAATCAATTGATTTCTTTTGGAGTTAGTTTTCCATTATGAAGGTTTGTTATGAACAGTGGGAAAAGTGAGATTACAATTATTGTATTGGGAGGTGGCAGGAAAATTACATTTACAAATTAGGATAGGCAGGCAGGCAGTGTTATTCTTGGCTCCAAATTGATAGGTTAAAAAGTTTTATTTTTTAAAAGTTTTGTTTTCAAATTGGCATCGCTGGTGTCCTCGTAGCTGGGCTTCTGAGAGGTCAGTAGAAAATAAACAGGTGCATTCCACATTATTCTACAGAGAATTCCATCTCTCTCGGACATGCATAAACTGGGAATGGTGTTTTAAAAATTGAATTACTATTAAAATGGCTATTTCTGAGTCTCCTGCTACTTGTTGAAAAGAGACATCATTTTGTGGCTCTAGAATTAGGGATGCCTAGCAGTTAGTTCTCCATCATCATGTTTGAATTTTAGATTTTGAAAGATACATGTGCCATGTTCTATTTAAGCTTTTTTATTGTTTTAAGTACTTAAAAAGAGGGTTTTTTCCTTTTGTTTTGTCCTTTAAGTATTTTTATTATCCTGTTTCAAAACAGCAAGCATTCTTGGAAAATACAAGAAGGATTGGTAGTCTACTGATGAGATGCTTTGCATAATCAAATTCCAAGAGGAAATCCCTTGCAATATCCAAAAGATGGAATGGCATGAGGCATAATGCCAGTTGTTCCATGTCAACAGAACTGTGAAAGAAGATCTTCCAAAAATACATGAATATACATGAAAACAAGGCTTAAAAGGCATCTGTGAGTAATAAAAATGGACAGTAGTTTGTCCCTAATGCATTGTTGAAATGATGCAACAGGGAGCAAATCCTTTTCCAAGTGTCCAGTCTACACAATTGGGATGGTGCTTGAGATCTTGGCAGGTGCACTGAGAGAAACATCTTTCTTTGCAGCCAGGATATGGCATATAAGCAGAACTACTCTGTGGATGTTACTCTAGCTTTAGGCCTAGAGTAAACTTTGTAGCCTTTATGCATGCACACGTGCGGGTTAATGGCCAAGTTGATCGATCTGGCAGCAGATCTACGTTCCCCCAAAAGCTCTTGCACATAGATGTGCAGGGATCACCCATGGAATAGGATTTTGTGATATGCAGGGGAAGTGCCTCTCCCCAGCTCCTAAAATCCTGCTCCAACCCTTTTAATGACTCTGCTGCAAGGAGTGCCCTCTACAGCTGCGGAAGAAGAGACAGGATTTAAGATTAAAAGGTTTGTGCTCTAGTGTAATGTGAGGCGAGACTCTGCAGTACATTTTAACCCCCAATTGCATGTGGTATCTGGTTTTGTACATCCTGCATGTTGCAAAATCTGAAGCTCAAACTGGGACTCATTGTCTGTAGACAGCAGCTTTGCTAGATTGAACCAGGAGGGGAGCAGCTCCCTAGCCAAGCTAAGATTGTGCTGGAAATTGCTTTTTGCCCATCATGTAGTTATTTTGTAAAGAATTATAAATTACATCCTAATTTTCTTATTTTAAGCAGGTTCCATATGTGTAATGCATGGGCTGCTATTCATGTAATTTTATTACAAAATGGCTCAGCATAGAGCATGAGTCATTTGTAATCTTTGAAATTAGCAGTAGGGAATATATTTTTCTGAATTATTAGCCCAATCTTATTTTGTGTGTTGAAATTTTTGATGATGCTAGGGTGAAATCCTGACCCCCATTGAAGTCAATGGAAGTTCTTCCATTGACCTCAGTGGGGCTAAGATTACACTTCTAACTTTTGGATTCTATTTAATTTGATCCTTTTAAAAAAGCTTGCTTGCAAGATGGAGAATTTAGTAGACTGCATATCACTGTTCTAATTCCTGATAGAAAATTAGATTGAATAGACTGGACAACTGATGCCAGGAGAGAGGGGAGAAATAAGTAGCATTGGAAGACATAGCGGGGCAGTCGGGAAGACAGAAAAAGAGCCTAACATAAAAAAATCTGATGGGCCTTATAGGTGAGAGAGAAATTGGTGCTCCCCTCACACTAAAAGGAGGCAGGTGTGGAAAACGGAAATACAAAGATGATGTCTGAGAGGAAAAGAGAAAATGGTGACGATGGGGCTCTCAAATCAGAGTAATATGCCACTTAGGAAGGAGGAGAGAGATATTTTTGTATGTATCACTGCAGAATGAAATGCAAAGAGTCAAGATTAGCTAAGAACAACAACTAGCAATATCAAGAAATCCGATGCTGGAAAATCTGCCTGTGGTCAATTTAATTATTAGTTGCCTTGAAAAAAGCTATATTCTTCAGGAAAATTTCTAAAGTAATTCACAAAACAGCAAAAACTTTTTTGAAAAGTTCTAAAGGTTATTTTTCTTTTACAGCAAAAATATTCTCTTTACCATACTTAAACGGGCTAGTTTTCCATGCAAAGCTATTTTGTGCTATAAAAAAGACAGTAACTCTAATCAAGTATATAGATTCATTAAGGACCATACTAGAACTATGTCAAATATGTGACCCTCCAATCTGGGTGCAGTTAGCTGAGGCAATACTATCTCCTCATTACTATCTTGACTTTATTGTCCATGAAATAGACTGTTGCCTGCTTTTCTATCAAAACAAATATAAAGACTAATCTGGCACATAAAAATGTAAGTCAGAATATTGATTTCTGCTAGAGATCTAGATATACTGTACAGAAAATATAATACTCTTTAGGAATTGCTGATATCTTCCATTTAAAATATATATATATTAATTAAATTAAATTGAAATTATATATATATTTCCTAGGGATTCATTGTATGGAAAGTTTTCATTCATTTCATGACTTTTATGACTCTTTTGTAAAATTTAATGTGTGTTCAGAAGTTTTACAATGGTGAGTCTTTTGTTAATGTGTATTGTGTGGTGATCAAGAAAGCAAGAAAATAGAATTATGAGAGCACTATAGTGTACATATTTTTACTGTTTACATGATTAAAAGAACATTCTCCGGTAGCTTCGACCCCCAAATTTAGATTTTTCTGTAAAGAAAGTTTAAAAAAATATTAATCCTAATAACATTTTCATGAAACTATTTCATTGGAAATGTTTTTATTTGTTTGGATTTAAACATTCCCTTGCAACCGCAGATTGTATCACTGAAGCTGATACAGGAGACTGAGGAAAGGGAAACTGACTAGTCTGTAAAAAATGAAATAGATTTTCAGCATTATTTCAGTGTTAATAATCTAAGGTGGTTAGCAATAGCAACACAATGGTGCACTTGAAGTGGTTTAAATATAGGGGAGTAATCCTGCTTCCAGGTATATATGAAAAGGAGAATAAAATAGGGCCACTTCTTTTAAATTAACACTTATTCTTCAGTTTTGTTGCAATGTTATATAACTTCAAAGTTGGTAAAAAGATACAGTCTTGTATTTTTATGAAGACTTTCATAAAGAGAAAATATTAAAAAAAAAAACCAAAAGGTAAATAATGTTCACATTGTTTGTTGTTCTCAAATATGTTGCAGTTTTTACATTAGGGAAGGGGAAGGCTCCCAGGCTGAAAGATGTCTCTTAAATAGTGATGGTTAAAAATCTGTTTTTAATTAAAAAAAAATATTTTCAAATAGTCTTTTTTTTAAAGTTTTATATTTTTGTTCAGTTCTTAGCTGTAGGAAACCATTCATGTAGAGATTAGAATTATAAAAGGTTAAATTAAACACAATATCATCAGACTCTGTTTTGTTTATTATGTAGGCATGGCAAGCAGGAAGAATTTTGTTTCCGGCACTGCAAACTGTCTCATTTCTCTCTGTAACCTACTCCTGCTGTAATTTTGCAATAGGCTGAGAATGGGCTTTCTTCTGAATTTGCTCTTCACAATGTGATCATTTTTCTTCCATAGATTAAATAAGAACTTTGGGTGGACAGCCAAACCTTTCTTTTCACTTTTGAATTTTATGGAACTGTGCTGTGGGTGTGTTGAGTTATTCTATATCATCTGTGTGTCTTTTCAGATTTTACACAATACAAAACTTAAATCTGTCTTACATCCTATTTTTTGAGTCTAGACTGCTTTCTAAAATCAGCCAAAGAGTAGCAGTGAAAAGTAACATTGCTATGTATGTTTGGTTTTATATTTATTTATTTATTTGCATTTTATCAGGTAATACATATGTCTCCCCTTGCAAAGAGGTAAACAAAAGAGAACCTACAGCAAGGGTTTCACCTTATAAATGGAGAGATAAGGATTACCCCCAAATAATTTCAAACATGATTTAGAATGGTGATAATAGGAATATTAATTGTCAGTTGGCTTATTTAGAAGCACAGAATGAAGAGAGCAGTCAATATGAAATTAGACATTTTAAAATGAAAACATAAGGATTAGAGGTAATATCCTGTCCCCATTGAACTCAATGGGAGTTTTGCCATTTGACTTCAGTAGGGCTAGGATCTCATCCTAGGGTTTTCTAAATCCAGGTTGTTTTTTTTTTTTTTTTTAAAGATTTAATTTAACTTCATAGTATCAAATCTTCTATGTTAATTTTGTTTTATTGTTCTTTTATTGGAATGAACATGCATTTCTTGCCCGAAGTCTGGGAAGTAGAAAATTGTTTTCCCTTCATTGTCGTAGTATAAGTCACCCCATATCTCTTAAATCCATCATTCCAGAAGTAACTATTGTGAAAAGGCCTGGCATTATCATCTCTCTCCTATTTATAATGTTGCATGCAGATTTCTGGAAGCCTTTCTTTTCCCTCTTTCCATAAACTGAAAATAATCAAATGTTGGATACTTAGTTGATTTTAATGTCGATCAATGTGTGAACTGAGCATGCAAGGTTTTGTTGGGTTTTTCGGCTGGTTTTATTATTCTGACACACTTCTTTTCTATCTTTTTGGTTTTAAGTGCTGTGTGTCATTCTGAATTGTTGACTGGACTCTGTTGTGTAATCACACTTCCAACTATATAAGCCTGAGCCACAAAATTCAGATCATATTCCAGATTTAGAAGAAAATTTTCCCAAAATTTGGGATGTTTGGTTTAGGTCTATCTATACTTTCCTTGTATTCATGTGGGTGTTCAGGCATTTTTTATTTATTTATTTTATTTTTTGCAGCTTTTTCCTTCCAATATATAAACTATGAATAATGTTTTAACTGAAGACTCATCTTAGGCATTATTTATTTAGGCAAATCAGAATACTGGGCATTTGTAACTGAGTTGTCAGAGATTCAGAGGCTTAGGAGACAGGTCTTCAGGTTTGAAAGAAGTCAAAAGACAAGTTGTTCATATTTCCATTTTGGCCATGCATCTGTTAAAGCTCTTTTTCTGTTTTGATGAGCTCATGAGCAGTTTTAATAGCCGGAAACACTCCAAAATGTGATGTTCATCCAGAAACTAGTAGTGATACATGCTACCCCACTTTACTCAAAGCCCAGAAAGTACTTATGCTTCCCTTAGCTTTAGAAGCCCTCTGTGCCCCTTGGGGCATCCTATCTAAAGAATGGTAGGTAGTGTTGCCGCTGGCCACTATCCATTGGGATTTCTATGGGAGGGGGAAGACAGCTTTACCTTGGAAATAGGGCTCCAGGTGTGCCTGCTGGTAGAGGATGCTGAGTGGCAGAACTAAACTCCATGGCTAACCTGGCCACATGCTTTTTGTGCAGTGCCACCCAGTCTGAGTCATGCTAGCTCTCTTCCATTCCTTTGGTGCAAGGGAGGTTGCTCTGCTTTGCATCACTGTAACCTTTCCCCACACTGACCTTCTGCTTTGGGAGTCCTTAGTTGGATTTTTACACCGGCATAAATCAGCATAAATTCTAGGTGAATGTGGCTAATAGCAAGCTGATGTTCTCAGTGTTTAAAACTGTTTAAAATCGGATTGATTTAAACGATTAAATTCTTAGAAACTAGCTATGACAAAAACATATTATGTCATCTAGTTAGTCTCCCTGACAATGTGGGATTGCCTTTTACAGTGCTGTCATTGTCTTAGTTGGTACAAAATCTGTGGTGGGGAACAGGGAGTCTTATTTTGATGTGGGGCACGAGGAAAAAGAGGTCACTGCTTCAGAGGATAGGGCTGAATCAAGGACAATTGGCAAGTGGGAGTAGATTAAATGGGAGGAAGAAATGGGGATCTAAGAATCTCTGGATGGAGGGGTAACTGGTGAAAATTCATAGCTATAATATATGGAAAAAAAGTCCTGGGTCAAATAAGACATGAGCCAATCATCACGTGGACCATTTTGCTTGTACATCATATCCCTTTTCCCCAGGATTCATATGCTTTTTATCTTGTTCCTATATGTCTGTATATTTTGGCATATTTTGGGTGATGATGTAACATTCATAAAAAATAATAATACAGAAAGTTTTCTGGTGCTTCAGTCCATTCTAGCTTTTAAATGATAACAGTTGTGTTCAGTTTCCTAGAATTCTAAGAAGAAAACAGAGTTCATGTAGCTTTGCTGTCTAACTATTTCTGTTGAATGATAGAAATTCAGATCTGATAACAAAGTGCATCCCAGACTGGCACAGAAGTCTGTTTATTCAGGTTATAGCTGGTTTAAGAAACCTCTGAACTGTCTAATACCATCTGAATTAATAAGATCATATAGATCCAAGATCCCTAAAAAGACCCATCCAGATTAGTGTCTGTTAATCCTGTGGTGGGCTGCTCCATACTGTAAAAGTGACAACACAGATGAGTTTTGTTTAAGCCTAATTTTATAGAGTTCATCAACTATTTTTTTAATATCTTGATTATGGCAAAGAATCATATCTTGACTATGTTAAAGACTTTTCTCCAAAATATAAATCTACAATTAGATATTTTCTGAGAAGAAAATTTTAGGAAGAAAAATCAAAGCCAGAAATATAATATGGATAGAGAACAGATGTGTTCAGGGGAGGTAAATCTATAACATGGCTTGTAGATTTAAGTCAAATACAAATTTATTCAGATATTTGAATTAGTGACAGAATTGATACTTTCTGTATTCCCCATGCATTTCCAGTTCATATTGAAGAAGGCAGTACCTTTTTCACTAGTGTGAAATAACATCAACTGCAAACATCAAACAGCTCGAGAGAGAGAGAGAGAGAGAGAATATAGCTGTTATATAGATATGAGCCCAAACCAAAACTCCAGGTCCAAACTCTCCTAAGCTTTGGAGAAGTTCAGATACAATCTGGATCAGATACAATCTTCTCTGTAATGGGCTGAAACAAAACCCAGGATCCAAACACTGCTGAATGTTGGGATTTTTTTTTCGTGTCTAAACTTTGAAGCCAAGCTCACCTCTGCTGTATACAGAGCAGAGAGGACAAAAGAGTGGAGCATGTTAATGTGGAAAACCAGTAAAAAACAAAAATGAAGGAATTAGCACTGGCTTATGTTAAATATCAAATGTCATATAACGCTAAAGAAATAATTCCATAAAAGAAATTGATCACTTGCTAAAATGCTATCTCAACGCCTTGTCATCCTTTTGCTTGATATTAGCATCATTTTTTAAAACTATGCTTCAAATTAATGTATTTCAGCTAAACAAATAATATTACTCAATAGCCCTTTAAAACTTGTTTTGCTTTATTAAAACATGGTGCGCAATCAATTGATCCCAAAATCTGTTAGGTACCTAGCCTTCAATTTGCTGCACATTAACATTAAGCACTCAAAATAAGAGGTTATTTTGGAGTGATTAGCATGATTGTAATAAGGCCTGACACTTGTGACACTTCAAACATGCAACCACCAACAGTTCCATTACAACAAAAGAGCTCCCAGCACAACACATTTTAGTAGTCAGAAGAGTTGTGAATTCACAGCTTTGCACAGCAGGTGTGGCAGCACATCTTTGCACCCCTAAATACACATGCTCATCTAAACTGACAGATTAGACAATGGCACAAAAGCCCCATCGCTGATGTTTAAACAAAGACTTCATCTCTGAAGAGACAAAGGTCTGTGTTGAATGTGTTGCCACTAATAATTTTTCCAAGTTGAAAACAATGTATATATTATTAATGAAAAACAAATTGAGGCCGGAATGACAAATGTGCGTTGGTTCTTCTGACATTTTAAAAATTTGCTTTTACTTCCCCTTTAATATTTACCTTCATATCATCCTGTAAAGGATCTTGTTAATTAGTTGCATCTTGTAAATGCTGCACACAACAAAGGCAAGGAAGATAGGAGACCACACTAGGGGAGATTAAAAATCCATCGACCCAGAGAAATATAATTTTCCTATTTTTAGTGCTTGAATCTTTTTTTTTCCTTCAAAAATGCTGCATATTTAGACAGAAAGATAAGTGTTCATAGTCACCCCCACCTTGGTACTTTAGAATTGTATTCTAGGGGGCAGGGGATAGAAAACCTAATTTTCTTTTCAACTTAACAGCAACTGAGCATCAAAAAGTGAGGCTAGAGATGTGCATATTTACCATGAGGGAATGAACTGGGCATTAATGGGCTCTGGAGGCTTATTTGGAGACAGCTGCACTTATCATGAATCAGGAAAGGGAAATAGCAGCCCTGGTGCGCTGTAGGTCAGTCACAAATGTCGACTTCAGAGAGCTATAAATCTCCAGCATTACTTCAGGAGCCGACTCTCAGAACACCCTTCTAGCAGTTTCCTATAATTTAAAGATTATGTAAGGTGTATAGTGAGTGTGTTCGATGAAAATATTAATTTAGAGATAAATCCTGTAAATGCTCTAAAGCAGCAGCTTCTGCCGAGCGGGATCGTCTTCCGGTACGCTTCAAATAGGAATTGCTGCTAGTTTTGTCAACAGTAGGAGGTCATGGAAGGCTGCCAAATACAACAAGGCCATTTTCAATAAAATGCTTTCAGTTATAAGTAGTCACAGAATATCTTCCTGTACTGTTTTATTACTGATATTTAAACTTTGATATATTGTCTTAGACTGACAATTCCTTGAGTCAGAAATCTTAATAATGAAATGAATTAAAGTAAAAAAGCAATTAATCTCAGTTAACTCCTTCTGGCAGGTCCAAAAACATATTTTTGTTGTTGATTCTGAGTGTTTTAAAGGCATTATCCAGTCTTGCAGATATTTTCTCCTACTGTGAGACCGCTGGCTTTCAAAATCCAGTGTTTACATGTTGAAATTTTAAGCTTTTAAGAAAAGTGATAAAACTTCTCTGGCTAATTAACATTTTAATTACTATGAAATATAAGGGGATACCGTTGTTTTCATTTCAAGCACTTTTATGAAATTGCACTTTTATGTCTTGAAAACTGATCCTTGTTTTGAATATATGTGAGAATATTTAATCTCTGACTAGCTTGTATGAAGAATTTATTTTTTAAAAAAAGATTTTTTTAGAAAAAAAGATTTCAACAGAAGTTCTGTTATTTTTTCACAAGATAAAATAAAAACTATGCTTTTGCTAACTTGGACCCTATTTGTGCAACCTTTTTCTATGTGCATTGATTTCATTAAGGACTTTTTTTTTTTTTGTAAAGTACTATACTCATCCTGAGTAAAGGTGGCACAATGGACCCTCAATGAGGTAATAGGAAGCTTTTGGATTTGATTCTAATCCCAAAGGAAGAGTCCATTTTCAGAAAAAGACAACATTAAAACCATCATTTCAGCTACTCTAAAATTGTCAGTAAACCAAATACTCTATATTGATGCTCACATGGTATATTTGATGTGTAATCTTCCTAGAGGTTGACACAGATTTGGGTGGACCGACTGTACTTCTTTAACAAAGCAGGTCAAATGTCACCCTTCCAGTAATTTTTGGGAAGACTAATAGGTTGCTGCTGTGATGACTGCTAAAAGTGCCACCTTCTAGAGGTAGTGATACATAAATTGACCTTTTAACACTAGAGCTCCTTCAAGTTCACTGTAAACAATTGCATCAACCAGCTCTCGAGTGAGAATGAATGGAACTCTGGGCAGGTTGAGTATTGTATTTCCTGACCATGTTGGTTTACTATATTTTCATTATTAGATTATCCTTTCTATTTCTGAGGGAGTACAACCTGGAGTGCTTCTAACTGTATATTGAATACAGCTATCTGTCTGATCTCAAAGTTTCAAGGATGGTAAGTAATTTTAAAAAGTAACTGTGCTGTTTAAAACCATACAACTCAGATTAAAAATAGACATGTCATATATCTGACTAAAGTGTGTCTCTTTGGAACAAAACAGAACACCTGAGTATTGCTAGAGGTTTGAGAGGAAATATTTTTCTCTATATTATTAGTGTCTTTGACCGCACTTTACACAAAATCAGTTGCACTGTTTTCCCTGTACATCATCAGTCAGATCCCTATCCTGCAATGGAGCACCACAAAGGCAGCCCCTCAGTGGAGCCAATGGGGCCATATACTTGTAAACCTAATCAGTTGTAGGGAGTGTTGGGACTGTAGTTTTGTGTCTTCAGGTACTTTTAATTAAAAACAAAAACAAAAAACAACTGGCTGGATACCATGTTAGCAATAAGAACAGGAGTACTTGTGGCACCTTAGAGACTAACAAATTTATTTGAGCATAAGCTTTCGTGAGCTACACCCCACTTCATCGGATGCATGTGTCCCTATAAGCAATTAAATTTGATCAACCAAAATTATTCTTGGTTTATACAAAGTTATTTTAAATAATATAATTTTATGTATTGCTTATTCACTAGTATTTTAGTTTGCTTTGTTTTTAAGCCATTGTATATGAATATCTCATAGGATTTAAATCCCTGTAGACCCTAAGGGCCATTGCACACTGTAGCACAGCAGCTTAGATTCAGTGTGGTTATTGCCAACATGTCAGCAGAATATTTGAAGCTGATACAGCTTGGGGAGAAGCTGATCTTCTCAGAGAAGTCTGATTTTTGGACAGGAGGCCATTTGTGCTCCTTGCAACCAACTACTAAAGACATGAAAATGTTGCTGTATTAAGGGAAAAACATGTCCAGCATTTTTTTTCTAAAATTATTTTCTGGTAAGACCCGTTACTGGGGCAGTCTGCACAGTTCAGATAGAAGTTACCTTAGTATTCTACAGGTTCCTCTAAGGCTGTTCTGTTCAGCAGTTTAAAATTAAAGAAACCGTTTGCCTACTATTTTTCTTAGACCTAAGAAAATCTGCCATGTTTTGAATCAATCCACAGGTACTCCAGGAGCTTCAATTATTTCTTCTTTCAAGTTTTGTGTGTGTGCATATCTATAATATATTAACACACATGCACATACTTAGTACTTTTTATTAGCCCCTGCTTCATTCAATGTACATCTTCCAACTTCTGCAACAACTAAGGTGGGGACCTATATTGTTATATAACCCCAGTTCATCCCCAGAGCAAGTCCATCTTGTGCACTGAAAGAGACAGGAGTCCTGTGGAAAAAATACTATGCGATCATGTTATTAAAGGTTGTATCATAATGCACATGCACAAGTGAGCCAAATTAAGTTCATTAGCAGAGTTGGAGCCTTTACATCTCCTGCACAGACCTCTTCCACTCGAGCCAATGAGGAGTCATTGATAGCAGTAATAGGTTGTCTTTCTCTGTGTGGAGCAGCGCTAGAAGGGGGTTGAGATACTTTCCCAGGGGGTTTCAGAGATATTTACAGACAGCAGAGGAATGCTGAGACTCTGGAATCTTGGGTTCCATTCCAAGATCTGGAGGAGGAGTATTCTCGAGTGGTCATAAATCCTTCTGCTTGTTTCCTCCCAAGCTTACTCCTTTCTTCCCCATCCTTTCCAATCTGACCCAGTCCTGTCTCTTCCCCACTTCTGGCTCCTTGTCCTACTCCCATTCTATGTGCCAACCCAGTCCCAGTCTCCAATTCTCAGGTTTCTCTTCCCTGTTCCAGAATCCTTGCCAGTCCTCTAGGCTCCACGTCCAACTCTTTCCTTGCCAGCCACTCTCAGTTCTCTCCACAATGACTTCTTGTCCCCAATCTCCTCCTTGCCTATCTTTCTCAATTTCCCCATCTTCTGGCTCTTTTCCCCCAGTCTTTTTGCTCAGCCAGTCCCAGTTCTCCCCCCCCCACACACACACAATTGGCTCCTTGTCACATCTGCCTTCCCTCTTTCTCTACCATCTTTCTTCCTGTTCCCCACCCACTGGTTTCCGTCCCAATCTCTTTGCCTAGCCACTTCCAGTCTCCCTCTCACCATCTGTCCCCAACTCCTCATCTAATCTCAGTGCCCCCTCTCCCTCTCCAACTGGT